>NW_027641052.1:0-294443 GCF_949752795.1 Hyperoodon ampullatus | reverse complement strand
CAACTTGGGTACACCTTAAATATCCCAGGAAATATAAAAATGGTTCAGAATATTGTGGTACTTACGTACGATGGAATATCCCTCAGCCATGAAATCAATGTCATAAGACCAGTAGCAGCAAAATGGGTGGATTCACGTATGATGATCCTAAGTGAAATAAGTCACACAGAAAAAGAAACTTATCATAAGATATCACTTATGAAGATCCTGTAAACATGGCTACTCTTGAACTGAGTTAGGAAAGAGAACAGTGTCTCACATTTAGAAAACACTCTTATGCCTGCTTAAGGGGGAAGGAGAGGTGGGGTGATGCATAAAACCAGAGTTTGATATAAGCACAGGTACCGTTCCAAAAACCAACTCTGGAAGAGACAAGACCTACACCTTCCTCCGTGAAAGGGACTCAAAACCACATATTTCCCACAGAGGAATATATCTGACTAGTAAGAATCTTAAAACCTATGTATTGATATGTCTCCGTAAGGGAATCAAGTGTGTCTAGACTGGCATAAACATGGCAGCGAGAATCAGCTCAAACCCACTATAAAAAGGAATTTCAAAAATAAAACAAAAAAACTGGGAAATTCTTTACAATTCCTTCAGGGTCTCTGATGAAACCTGGAATGACCCTATCTACAAAGGCAGCTGGATGTGGCATAAGGCTGGACACTTGCGACTGAGAGGATTGGTGAGATTGGGTGAGCAAATGCAGACCATTTAATGCAATAATGCATGGCACCCATTCCATGGGTCCCAACTCTCCAGGTTGAAGGGAATATTACTACAGTTATAACATGTACGGGAAACCTAGAGAACAGACACACTGTGAATACGAAAGGTTTCTAAAACTCAACGAATAGTCCCTCAGCTGGTGCTCCGGTTTGACTTTCCATCTGCTTTACTATCAACCTCCCAACTTGGAGAGACAGCCCCTTTAACCTCCTGGTTCGCACAGGTTGCCAATTTGGCAGAGGGTGAAAGGGAATAGGGAGAACCAATGAGAGAGTAGCTATTAGGCATTTGAACGGGTACATATCACTTTAATTTCCGGCAGGAAGAAGAATTAACCAAAGTCTTAGCCCCCCACCGGGAACCAGCATAGGCCCTGAACCAAAGTTTTGGACTTGCGGTCAGCTCACCAAAAACGAGTTGAATAATGGAGCTCAGGGGCACAGCAATTCACAAACTGGCCGAGTAATAAAGGATAACTATCGTCCAAAAATCTGTCGAGGGAAGGCAATGAGGCACACTTGAAAGCGAGGCAGAATAGCAGGAAACAGATTTCAAGAGGTACGTTGGAATCGCCTTTAAAGCACAGGAAGAGTGGCACAACTTCGACAATGATGCACTTGGCCAAAAAGGGTGTATGTGTTTTATCCTGAATTTATTCAGGAGAAAACGCATACGCCCTTTTTGCCCAAGCAAGCAAGCGGGCAATGCAAATCTGCACTACAATGATGTATCACTTCCCACCGGTCAAAAGGGACATCCACAAAATGTGTAAAAACCAGAAAGACAAGACAGGCCCTGGAGAACAGGGAGCCTTGTTATGCTGATGGGTGGGATGTAAATTGCCAACTCTCTCTCTGGAGGAGTGCATTGTGTTCCCTAAAACAAGTAAAGAACAGAGCTACAGAGCCAAGGGCACTTCCAGTCTAGGGAATATACCATGGGAAAACTGAAAATCAATAAGACAGAGCCACCCCAAAATTTAGGGCTGCACTGCTTACAAGGACCTCAACTTGGGTACACCTTAAATATCCCAGGAAATATAAAAATGGTTCAGAAATCTGTGGTATTTACGTACGATGGAATATCCCTCAGCCATGAAATCAATGTCATAAGACCAGTAGCAGCAAAATGGGTGGATTCAGGTACGATGATCCTAAGTGAAATAAGTCACACAGAAAACGAAACTTATCACAAGATATCACTTATGAAGATCCTGTAAACATGGCTACACTTGAACTGAGTTAGGAAAGAGAACAGTGTCTCACATTTAAAAAACACTCTTATGCCTGCTTAAGGGGGAAGGAGAGGTGGGGTGCTGCATAAAACCAGAGTTTAATATAAGCACAGGTACCGTTCCAAAAACCAACTATGGAATAGACAAGACCTACACCTTCCTCAGTGAAAGGGACTCAAAACCCCATATTTCCCGCAGAGGAATATATCTGACTAGTAAGAATCTTAAAACCTATGTATTGATATGTCTCCGTAAGGGAATCAAGTGTGTCTAGACTGGCATAAACATGGCAGCGAGAATAAGCTCAAACCCACTATAAAAAGGAATTTCAAAACAAAACAAAAAAACTGGGAAATTCTTTACAATTCCTTCAGGGTCTCTGATAAAACCTGGAATGACCCTATCTACAATGACAGCTGGATGTGGCATAAAGAGTGACACTTGGGACTGAGACGATTGGTGAGATTGGGTGAGCAAATGCAGACCCTTTAAAGCACAAATGCCTGGCACCCATTCCATGGGTCCCAACTCTCCAGGTTGAAGGGAATATTACTACAGCTATAACATGTACGGGAAACCTAGAGAAAGGACACACTGTGAATACGAAAGGTTTCTAAAACTCAACGAATAGTCCCTCTCCTGGTGCTCCGGTTTGACTTCCCATCTGCTTTACTATCAACCTCCCAACTTGGAGAGACAGCCCCTTTAACCTCCTGGTTCGCACAGCTCGCCAATTTGGCAGAGGATGAAAGGGAAGAGGGAGAACCAATGAGAGAGTAGCTGTTAGGCATTTGGACGGGCACATATCACTGTAATTTCCCAGCAGGAAGAAGAATTAGGTAAAGTCTCAGCCCCCCACCGGGATCCAGTATAGGTCCTGAACCAAAATGTTGGACTTGCGGTCAGCTCACCAAAAACGAGTTGAAAAATGGAGCTCAGGGGCACAGCAATTCACAAACTGGCCGAGTAATAAAGGACAACTATCGTCCAAAAATCTGTTGAGGGAAGGCAACGAGGCGGACTTGAAAGCGAGGCAGAATAGCAGGAAACAGATTTCAAGAGGTACGTTGGAATCGCCTTTAAAGCACAGGAAGAGGGGCCCAACTTCGACAATGATGCACTTGGCCAAAAAGGGCGTATGCGTTTTCTCCTGAATATATTCAGGAGAAAACGCATACGCCCTTTATGGCCAAGCAAGCAAGTGGGCAATGCAAATCTGCACTACAAAGACGTATCACTTCCCACCGGTCAAAAGGGACATCCACAAAATGTGGAAAAACCAGAAAGGCAAGACAGGCCCTGGAGAACAGGGAGCCTTGTTATGCTGATGGGTGGGATGTAAATTGCCTACTGCCTCTCTGGAGGAGTGCATTGTGTTCCCTAAAACAAGTAAACAACAGAGCTACAGAGCCAAAGGCACTTCCAGTCTAGGGAATATACCTTGGGAAAACTGAAAATCAATAAGACAGAGCCACCCCAAAATATAGGCTGCACTGCTTACAAGGACATCAACTTGGGTACACCTTAAATATCCCAGGAAATATAAAAATGGTTCAAAAAATTGTGGTACTTACCTACGATGGAATATCCCTCAGCCATGAAATCAATGTCATAAGACCAGTAGCAGCAAAATGGGTGGATTCAGGTACGATGATTCTAAGTGAAATAAGTCACACAGAAAAAGAAACTTATCATAAGATATCACTTATGAATATCTTGTAAATATGTCTACACTTGAACTGAGTTAGGAAAGAGAACAGTGTCTCACATTCAGAAAACACTCTTATGCCTGCTTAAGGGAAAGGAGAGGTGGGGAGATGCATAAAACCAGAGTTTGATATAAGCACAGGTACCGTTCCAAAAACCAACTATGGAATAGACAAGACCTACACCTTCCTCAGTGAAAGGGACTCAAAACCCCATATTTCCCGCAGAGGAATATATCTGACTAATAAGGATCTTAAAACCTATGTATTGATATGTCTCTGTAAGGGAATCAAGTGTGTCTAGACTGGCATAAACATGGCAGCGAGAATCAGCTCAAACCCACTATAAAAAGGAATTTCAAAAACAAAACAAAAAAACTGGGAAATTCTTTACAATTCCTTCAGGGTCTCTGATGAAACCTGGAATGACCCTATCTACAAAGGCAGCTGGATGTGGCATAAGGCTGGACACTTGCGACTGAGAGGATTGGTGAGATTGGGTGAGCAAATGCAGACCATTTAATGCAATAATGCATGGCACCCATTTCATGGGTCCCAACTCTCCAGGTTGAAGGGAATATTACTACAGCTATAACATGTACGGGAAACCTAGAGAACAGACACACTGTTAATACGAAAGCTTTCTAAAACTCAATGAATAGTCCCTCTCCTGGTGCTCCGGTTTGACTTTCCATCTGCTTTACTATCAACCTCCCAACTTGGAGAGACAGACCCTTTAACCTCCTGGTTCGCACAGGTTGCCAATTTGGCAGAGGATGAAAGGGAAGAGGGAGAACCAATGAGAGAGTAGATGTTAGGCATTTGGACGGGCACATATCACTGTAATTTCCCAGCAGGAAGAAGAATTAACCAAAGTCTCAGCCTCCCACCGGGAACCAGTCTAGGTCCTGAACCAAAATTTTGGACTTGCGGTCAGCTCACCAAAAACGAGTTGAAAAATGGAGCTTAGGGGCACAGCAATTCACAAACTGGCCGAGTAATAAAGGACAACTATCGTCCAAAAATCTGTTGAGGGAAGGCAACGAGGCAGACTTGAAAGCCAGGCAGAATAGCAGGAAACAGATGTCAAGAGGTACGTAGGAATCGCCTTTAAAGCACAGGAAGAGGGGCACAACTTCGACAATGATGCACTTGGCCAAAAAGGGCGTATGCGTTTTCTCCTGAATATATTCAGGAGAAAACGCATACGCCCTTTTTGGCCAAGCAAGCAAGCGGGCAATGCAAATGTGCACTACAAAGAAGTATCACTTCCCACCTGTCAAAAGGGACATCCACAAAATGTGTAAAAACCAGAAAGGCAAGACAGGCCCTGGAGAACAGGGAGCCTTGTTATGCTGATGGGCGGGATGTAAATTGCCAACTGCCTCAATGGAGGAGTACATTGTGTTCCCTAAAACAAGTAAAGAACAGAGCTACAGAGCCAAGGGCACTTCCAGTCTAGGGAATATACCTTGGAAAAACTGAAAATCAATAAGACACAGCCACCCCAAAATTTAGGGCTGCACTGCTTACAAGGACCTCAACTTGGGTACACCATAAATATCCCAGGAAATATAAAAATGGTTCAAAAAATTGTGGTACTTACGTACGATGGAATATCCCTCAGCCATGAAATCAATGTCATAAGACCAGTAGCAGCAAATTGGGTGGATTCAGGTACGATGATTCTAAATGAAATAAGTCACACAGAAAAAGAAACTTATCATAAGATATCCCTTATGAAGATTCTGTAAACATGGCTACACTTGAACTGAGTTAGGAAATAGAACAGTGTCTCACATTTAGAAAACACTCTTATGCCTGCTTCAGGGAAAGGAGAGGTGGGGTGATGCATAAAACCAGAGTTTGATATAAGCACAGGTACCGTTCCAAAAACCAACTATGGAATAGACAAGACCTACACCTTCCTCAGTGAAAGGGACTCAAAACCCCATATTTCCCGCAGAGGAATATATCTGACTAGTAAGAATCTTAAAACCTATGTATTGATATGTCTCCGTAAGGGAATCAAGTGTGTCTAGACTGGCATAAACATGGCAGCGAGAATCAGCTCAAACCCACTATAAAAAGGAATTTCAAAAACAAAACAAAAAAACTGGGAAATTCTTTACAATTCCTTCAGGGTCTCTGATGAAACCTGGAATGACCCTATCTAAAACGACAGCTGGATGTGGCATAAGGAGGGACACTTGGGACTGAGACGATTGGTGAGATTGGGTGAGCAAATGCAGACTCTTTAAAGCAATAATGCATGGCACCCATTCCATGGGTCCCAACTCTCCATGTTGAAGGGAATATTACTACAGTTATAACATGTACGGGAAACCTGGAGAACGGACACACTGTGAATATGAAAGGTTTCTAAAACTCAAGGAATAGTCCCTCTCCTGGTGCTCCAGTTTGACTTTCCATCTGCTTTACTCTCAACCTCCCAACATGGAGAGACAGCCCCTTTAACCTCCTGGTTCGCACAGGTTTCCAATTTGGCAGAGGATGAAAGGGAAGAGGGAGAACCAATGAGAGAGTAGCTGTTAGGCATTTGGACGGGCACATATCACTCTAACTTCCGGGCAGGAAGAAGAATTAACCAAAGTCTCAGCACCCCACCGTGAACCAGCATAGGTCCTGAACCAAAATTTTGGACTTGCGGTCAACTCACAAAAAACGAGTTGAAAAATGGAGCTCAGGGGCAAAGCAATTCACAAACTGGCCGAGTAATAAAGGACAAGTATCGTCCAAAAATCTGTTTAGGGAAGGCAACGAAGCGGAGTTGAAAGAGAGGCAGAATAGCAGGAAACAGATTTCAAGAGGTACGTTGGAATCGCCTTTAAAGCACAGGAAGAGGGGCACAACTTCGACAATGATGCACTTGGCCAAAAAGGGCGTATGCGTTTTCTCCTGAATATATTCAGGAGAAAACGCATAGGCCCTTTTTGGCCAAGCAAGCAAGCGGGCAATGCAAATCTGCACTACAAAGAAATATCACTTCCTACCTGTCAAAATGGACATCCACAAAATGTGTAAAAACCAGAAAGGGAAGACAGGCCCTGGAGAACAGGGAGCCTTGTTATGCTGATGGGCGGGATGTAAATTGTCAACTGCCTCTCTGGAGGAGTGCATTGTGTTCCCTAAAACAAGTAAACAACAGAGCTACAGAGCCAAGGGCACTTCCAGTCTAGGGAATATACCTTGGGAAAGCTGAAAATCAATAAGACAGAGCCACCCCAAAATTTAGGGCTGTACTGCTTACAAGGACCTCAACTTGGGTACACCTTAAATATCCTAGGAAATATAAAAATGGTTCAAAAAATTGTGGTACTTACGTACGATGGAATATCCCTCAGCCATGAAATCAATGTCATAAGACCAGTAGCAGCAAAATGGGTGGATTCAGGTACGATGATTCTAAGTGAAATAAGTCACTGAGAAAAAGAAACTTATCATAAGATATCACTTATGAAGATCCTGTAAACATGGCTACACTTGAACTGAGTAAGGAAAGAGAAGAGTGTCTCACATTTAGAAAACACTCTGATGCCTGCTTAAGGGGGAACGAGAGGTGGGGTGATGCATAAAACCAGAGTTTGATATAAGCACAGGTACCGTTCCAAAAACCATCTATGGAATAGACAAGACCTACACCTTCCTCAGTGAAAGGGACTCAAAACCCCATATTTCCCGCAGAGGAATATATCTGACTAGTAAGAATCTTAAAACCTATGTATTGATATGTTTCCGTAAGGGAAGCAAGTGTGTCTAGACTGGGATAAACATGGCAGTGAGAATCAGCTCAAACCCACTATAAAAAGGAATTTCAAAAACAAAACAAAAAAACTGGGAAATTCTTTACAATTCCTTCAGGGTCTCTGATGAAACCTGGAATGACCCTATCTACAACGACAGCTGGATGTGGCATAAGGAGGGACACTTGGGACTGAGACGATTGGTTAGATTGGGTGAGCAAATGCAGACCCTTTAAAGCAATAATGCATGGCACCCATTCCATGGGTCCCAACTCTCCAGGTTGAAGGGAATATTACTACAGTTATAACATGTACGGGAAACCTAGAGAACGGACACACTGTGAATACGAAAGGTTTCTAAAACTCAACAAATAGACCCTGTCCTGGTGCTCCGGTTTGACTTTCCATCTTCTTTACTATCAATCTCCCACCTTGGAGAGACAGCCCCTTTAACCTTCTGGTTCGCACATGTTTCCAATTTGGCAGAGGATGAAAGGGAAGAGGGAGAACCAATGAGAGAGTAGCTGTTAGGCATTTGAACGGGCACATATCACTCTAACTTCCCGGCAGGAATAAGAATTAACGAAAGTCTCAGCCCCCCACCGGGAACCATAATAGTTCCTGAACCAAAATTTTGGACTTGCGGTCAGCTCACCAAAAACGAGTTGATAAATGGAGCTCAGGGGCACAGCAATTCACATAATGGCCGAGTAATAAAGGACACCTATCGTCCAAAAATCTGTTGAGGGAAGGCAAGGAGGCGGACTTGAAAGCGAGGCAGAATAGCAGGAAACAGATTTCAAGAAGTACGTTGGAATCGCCTTTAAACCACAGGAAGTGGGGCACAACTTCGACAATGATGCACTTGGCCAAAAAGGGCGTATGCGTTTTCTCCTGTATATATTCAGGAGAAAACGCATACGTCCTTTTTGGCCAAGCAAGCAAGCGGGCAATGCAAATCTGCACTACAAAGAAGTATCACTTCCCACCGGTCAAAAGGGACATCCACAAAATGTGTAAAAACCAGAAAGGCAAGACAGGCCCTGGAGAACAGGGAGCCTTGTTATGCTGATGGGCGGGATGTAAATTGCCAACTGCCTCTCTGGAGGAGTGCATTGTGTTCCCTAAAACCAGTAAACAACAGAGCTACAGAGCCAAGGGCACTTCCAGTCTAGGGAATATACCTTGGGAAAACTGAAAATCAATAAGACAGAGCCACCCCAAAATTTAGGGCTGCACTGCTTACAAGGACCTCAACTTGGGTACACCTTAAATATCCCAGGAAATATAAAAATGGTTCAGAATATTGTGGTACTTACGTACGATGGAATATCCCTCAGCCATGAAATCAATGTCATAAGACCAGTAGCAGCAAAATGGGTGGATTCACGTATGATGATCCTAAGTGAAATAAGTCACACAGAAAAAGAAACTTATCATAAGATATCACTTATGAAGATCCTGTAAACATGGCTACTCTTGAACTGAGTTAGGAAAGAGAACAGTGTCTCACATTTAGAAAACACTCTTATGCCTGCTTAAGGGGGAAGGAGAGGTGGGGTGATGCATAAAACCAGAGTTTGATATAAGCACAGGTACCGTTCCAAAAACCAACTCTGGAAGAGACAAGACCTACACCTTCCTCCGTGAAAGGGACTCAAAACCACATATTTCCCACAGAGGAATATATCTGACTAGTAAGAATCTTAAAACCTATGTATTGATATGTCTCCGTAAGGGAATCAAGTGTGTCTAGACTGGCATAAACATGGCAGCGAGAATCAGCTCAAACCCACTATAAAAAGGAATTTCAAAAATAAAACAAAAAAACTGGGAAATTCTTTACAATTCCTTCAGGGTCTCTGATGAAACCTGGAATGACCCTATCTACAAAGGCAGCTGGATGTGGCATAAGGCTGGACACTTGCGACTGAGAGGATTGGTGAGATTGGGTGAGCAAATGCAGACCATTTAATGCAATAATGCATGGCACCCATTCCATGGGTCCCAACTCTCCAGGTTGAAGGGAATATTACTACAGTTATAACATGTACGGGAAACCTAGAGAACAGACACACTGTGAATACGAAAGGTTTCTAAAACTCAACGAATAGTCCCTCAGCTGGTGCTCCGGTTTGACTTTCCATCTGCTTTACTATCAACCTCCCAACTTGGAGAGACAGCCCCTTTAACCTCCTGGTTCGCACAGGTTGCCAATTTGGCAGAGGGTGAAAGGGAATAGGGAGAACCAATGAGAGAGTAGCTATTAGGCATTTGAACGGGTACATATCACTTTAATTTCCGGCAGGAAGAAGAATTAACCAAAGTCTTAGCCCCCCACCGGGAACCAGCATAGGCCCTGAACCAAAGTTTTGGACTTGCGGTCAGCTCACCAAAAACGAGTTGAATAATGGAGCTCAGGGGCACAGCAATTCACAAACTGGCCGAGTAATAAAGGATAACTATCGTCCAAAAATCTGTCGAGGGAAGGCAATGAGGCACACTTGAAAGCGAGGCAGAATAGCAGGAAACAGATTTCAAGAGGTACGTTGGAATCGCCTTTAAAGCACAGGAAGAGTGGCACAACTTCGACAATGATGCACTTGGCCAAAAAGGGTGTATGTGTTTTATCCTGAATTTATTCAGGAGAAAACGCATACGCCCTTTTTGCCCAAGCAAGCAAGCGGGCAATGCAAATCTGCACTACAATGATGTATCACTTCCCACCGGTCAAAAGGGACATCCACAAAATGTGTAAAAACCAGAAAGACAAGACAGGCCCTGGAGAACAGGGAGCCTTGTTATGCTGATGGGTGGGATGTAAATTGCCAACTCTCTCTCTGGAGGAGTGCATTGTGTTCCCTAAAACAAGTAAAGAACAGAGCTACAGAGCCAAGGGCACTTCCAGTCTAGGGAATATACCATGGGAAAACTGAAAATCAATAAGACAGAGCCACCCCAAAATTTAGGGCTGCACTGCTTACAAGGACCTCAACTTGGGTACACCTTAAATATCCCAGGAAATATAAAAATGGTTCAGAAATCTGTGGTATTTACGTACGATGGAATATCCCTCAGCCATGAAATCAATGTCATAAGACCAGTAGCAGCAAAATGGGTGGATTCAGGTACGATGATCCTAAGTGAAATAAGTCACACAGAAAACGAAACTTATCACAAGATATCACTTATGAAGATCCTGTAAACATGGCTACACTTGAACTGAGTTAGGAAAGAGAACAGTGTCTCACATTTAAAAAACACTCTTATGCCTGCTTAAGGGGGAAGGAGAGGTGGGGTGCTGCATAAAACCAGAGTTTAATATAAGCACAGGTACCGTTCCAAAAACCAACTATGGAATAGACAAGACCTACACCTTCCTCAGTGAAAGGGACTCAAAACCCCATATTTCCCGCAGAGGAATATATCTGACTAGTAAGAATCTTAAAACCTATGTATTGATATGTCTCCGTAAGGGAATCAAGTGTGTCTAGACTGGCATAAACATGGCAGCGAGAATAAGCTCAAACCCACTATAAAAAGGAATTTCAAAAACAAAACAAAAAAACTGGGAAATTCTTTACAATTCCTTCAGGGTCTCTGATAAAACCTGGAATGACCCTATCTACAATGACAGCTGGATGTGGCATAAAGAGTGACACTTGGGACTGAGACGATTGGTGAGATTGGGTGAGCAAATGCAGACCCTTTAAAGCACAAATGCCTGGCACCCATTCCATGGGTCCCAACTCTCCAGGTTGAAGGGAATATTACTACAGCTATAACATGTACGGGAAACCTAGAGAACGGACACACTGTGAATACGAAAGGTTTCTAAAACTCAACGAATAGTCCCTCTCCTGGTGCTCCGGTTTGACTTCCCATCTGCTTTACTATCAACCTCCCAACTTGGAGAGACAGCCCCTTTAACCTCCTGGTTCGCACAGCTCGCCAATTTGGCAGAGGATGAAAGGGAAGAGGGAGAACCAATGAGAGAGTAGCTGTTAGGCATTTGGACGGGCACATATCACTGTAATTTCCCAGCAGGAAGAAGAATTAGGTAAAGTCTCAGCCCCCCACCGGGATCCAGTATAGGTCCTGAACCAAAATGTTGGACTTGCGGTCAGCTCACCAAAAACGAGTTGAAAAATGGAGCTCAGGGGCACAGCAATTCACAAACTGGCCGAGTAATAAAGGACAACTATCGTCCAAAAATCTGTTGAGGGAAGGCAACGAGGCGGACTTGAAAGCGAGGCAGAATAGCAGGAAACAGATTTCAAGAGGTACGTTGGAATCGCCTTTAAAGCACAGGAAGAGGGGCCCAACTTCGACAATGATGCACTTGGCCAAAAAGGGCGTATGCGTTTTCTCCTGAATATATTCAGGAGAAAACGCATACGCCCTTTATGGCCAAGCAAGCAAGTGGGCAATGCAAATCTGCACTACAAAGACGTATCACTTCCCACCGGTCAAAAGGGACATCCACAAAATGTGGAAAAACCAGAAAGGCAAGACAGGCCCTGGAGAACAGGGAGCCTTGTTATGCTGATGGGTGGGATGTAAATTGCCTACTGCCTCTCTGGAGGAGTGCATTGTGTTCCCTAAAACAAGTAAACAACAGAGCTACAGAGCCAAAGGCACTTCCAGTCTAGGGAATATACCTTGGGAAAACTGAAAATCAATAAGACAGAGCCACCCCAAAATATAGGCTGCACTGCTTACAAGGACATCAACTTGGGTACACCTTAAATATCCCAGGAAATATAAAAATGGTTCAAAAAATTGTGGTACTTACCTACGATGGAATATCCCTCAGCCATGAAATCAATGTCATAAGACCAGTAGCAGCAAAATGGGTGGATTCAGGTACGATGATTCTAAGTGAAATAAGTCACACAGAAAAAGAAACTTATCATAAGATATCACTTATGAATATCTTGTAAATATGTCTACACTTGAACTGAGTTAGGAAAGAGAACAGTGTCTCACATTCAGAAAACACTCTTATGCCTGCTTAAGGGAAAGGAGAGGTGGGGAGATGCATAAAACCAGAGTTTGATATAAGCACAGGTACCGTTCCAAAAACCAACTATGGAATAGACAAGACCTACACCTTCCTCAGTGAAAGGGACTCAAAACCCCATATTTCCCGCAGAGGAATATATCTGACTAATAAGGATCTTAAAACCTATGTATTGATATGTCTCTGTAAGGGAATCAAGTGTGTCTAGACTGGCATAAACATGGCAGCGAGAATCAGCTCAAACCCACTATAAAAAGGAATTTCAAAAACAAAACAAAAAAACTGGGAAATTCTTTACAATTCCTTCAGGGTCTCTGATGAAACCTGGAATGACCCTATCTACAAAGGCAGCTGGATGTGGCATAAGGCTGGACACTTGCGACTGAGAGGATTGGTGAGATTGGGTGAGCAAATGCAGACCATTTAATGCAATAATGCATGGCACCCATTTCATGGGTCCCAACTCTCCAGGTTGAAGGGAATATTACTACAGCTATAACATGTACGGGAAACCTAGAGAACAGACACACTGTTAATACGAAAGCTTTCTAAAACTCAATGAATAGTCCCTCTCCTGGTGCTCCGGTTTGACTTTCCATCTGCTTTACTATCAACCTCCCAACTTGGAGAGACAGACCCTTTAACCTCCTGGTTCGCACAGGTTGCCAATTTGGCAGAGGATGAAAGGGAAGAGGGAGAACCAATGAGAGAGTAGATGTTAGGCATTTGGACGGGCACATATCACTGTAATTTCCCAGCAGGAAGAAGAATTAACCAAAGTCTCAGCCTCCCACCGGGAACCAGTCTAGGTCCTGAACCAAAATTTTGGACTTGCGGTCAGCTCACCAAAAACGAGTTGAAAAATGGAGCTTAGGGGCACTGCAATTCACAAACTGGCCGAGTAATAAAGGACAACTATCGTCCAAAAATCTGTTGAGGGAAGGCAACGAGGCAGACTTGAAAGCCAGGCAGAATAGCAGGAAACAGATGTCAAGAGGTACGTAGGAATCGCCTTTAAAGCACAGGAAGAGGGGCACAACTTCGACAATGATGCACTTGGCCAAAAAGTGCGTATGCGTTTTCTCCTGAATATATTCAGGAGAAAACGCATACGCCCTTTTTGGCCAAGCAAGCAAGCGGGCAATGCAAATGTGCACTACAAAGAAGTATCACTTCCCACCTGTCAAAAGGGACATCCACAAAATGTGTAAAAACCAGAAAGGCAAGACAGGCCCTGGAGAACAGGGAGCCTTGTTATGCTGATGGGCGGGATGTAAATTGCCAACTGCCTCAATGGAGGAGTACATTGTGTTCCCTAAAACAAGTAAAGAACAGAGCTACAGAGCCAAGGGCACTTCCAGTCTAGGGAATATACCTTGGAAAAACTGAAAATCAATAAGACACAGCCACCCCAAAATTTAGGGCTGCACTGCTTACAAGGACCTCAACTTGGGTACACCATAAATATCCCAGGAAATATAAAAATGGTTCAAAAAATTGTGGTACTTACGTACGATGGAATATCCCTCAGCCATGAAATCAATGTCATAAGACCAGTAGCAGCAAATTGGGTGGATTCAGGTACGATGATTCTAAATGAAATAAGTCACACAGAAAAAGAAACTTATCATAAGATATCCCTTATGAAGATTCTGTAAACATGGCTACACTTGAACTGAGTTAGGAAATAGAACAGTGTCTCACATTTAGAAAACACTCTTATGCCTGCTTCAGGGAAAGGAGAGGTGGGGTGATGCATAAAACCAGAGTTTGATATAAGCACAGGTACCGTTCCAAAAACCAACTATGGAATAGACAAGACCTACACCTTCCTCAGTGAAAGGGACTCAAAACCCCATATTTCCCGCAGAGGAATATATCTGACTAGTAAGAATCTTAAAACCTATGTATTGATATGTCTCCGTAAGGGAATCAAGTGTGTCTAGACTGGCATAAACATGGCAGCGAGAATCAGCTCAAACCCACTATAAAAAGGAATTTCAAAAACAAAACAAAAAAACTGGGAAATTCTTTACAATTCCTTCAGGGTCTCTGATGAAACCTGGAATGACCCTATCTAAAACGACAGCTGGATGTGGCATAAGGAGGGACACTTGGGACTGAGACGATTGGTGAGATTGGGTGAGCAAATGCAGACTCTTTAAAGCAATAATGCATGGCACCCATTCCATGGGTCCCAACTCTCCATGTTGAAGGGAATATTACTACAGTTATAACATGTACGGGAAACCTGGAGAACGGACACACTGTGAATATGAAAGGTTTCTAAAACTCAAGGAATAGTCCCTCTCCTGGTGCTCCAGTTTGACTTTCCATCTGCTTTACTCTCAACCTCCCAACATGGAGAGACAGCCCCTTTAACCTCCTGGTTCGCACAGGTTTCCAATTTGGCAGAGGATGAAAGGGAAGAGGGAGAACCAATGAGAGAGTAGCTGTTAGGCATTTGGACGGGCACATATCACTCTAACTTCCGGGCAGGAAGAAGAATTAACCAAAGTCTCAGCACCCCACCGTGAACCAGCATAGGTCCTGAACCAAAATTTTGGACTTGCGGTCAACTCACAAAAAACGAGTTGAAAAATGGAGCTCAGGGGCAAAGCAATTCACAAACTGGCCGAGTAATAAAGGACAAGTATCGTCCAAAAATCTGTTTAGGGAAGGCAACGAAGCGGAGTTGAAAGAGAGGCAGAATAGCAGGAAACAGATTTCAAGAGGTACGTTGGAATCGCCTTTAAAGCACAGGAAGAGGGGCACAACTTCGACAATGATGCACTTGGCCAAAAAGGGCGTATGCGTTTTCTCCTGAATATATTCAGGAGAAAACGCATAGGCCCTTTTTGGCCAAGCAAGCAAGCGGGCAATGCAAATCTGCACTACAAAGAAATATCACTTCCTACCTGTCAAAATGGACATCCACAAAATGTGTAAAAACCAGAAAGGGAAGACAGGCCCTGGAGAACAGGGAGCCTTGTTATGCTGATGGGCGGGATGTAAATTGTCAACTGCCTCTCTGGAGGAGTGCATTGTGTTCCCTAAAACAAGTAAACAACAGAGCTACAGAGCCAAGGGCACTTCCAGTCTAGGGAATATACCTTGGGAAAGCTGAAAATCAATAAGACAGAGCCACCCCAAAATTTAGGGCTGTACTGCTTACAAGGACCTCAACTTGGGTACACCTTAAATATCCTAGGAAATATAAAAATGGTTCAAAAAATTGTGGTACTTACGTACGATGGAATATCCCTCAGCCATGAAATCAATGTCATAAGACCAGTAGCAGCAAAATGGGTGGATTCAGGTACGATGATTCTAAGTGAAATAAGTCACTGAGAAAAAGAAACTTATCATAAGATATCACTTATGAAGATCCTGTAAACATGGCTACACTTGAACTGAGTAAGGAAAGAGAAGAGTGTCTCACATTTAGAAAACACTCTGATGCCTGCTTAAGGGGGAACGAGAGGTGGGGTGATGCATAAAACCAGAGTTTGATATAAGCACAGGTACCGTTCCAAAAACCATCTATGGAATAGACAAGACCTACACCTTCCTCAGTGAAAGGGACTCAAAACCCCATATTTCCCGCAGAGGAATATATCTGACTAGTAAGAATCTTAAAACCTATGTATTGATATGTTTCCGTAAGGGAAGCAAGTGTGTCTAGACTGGGATAAACATGGCAGTGAGAATCAGCTCAAACCCACTATAAAAAGGAATTTCAAAAACAAAACAAAAAAACTGGGAAATTCTTTACAATTCCTTCAGGGTCTCTGATGAAACCTGGAATGACCCTATCTACAACGACAGCTGGATGTGGCATAAGGAGGGACACTTGGGACTGAGACGATTGGTTAGATTGGGTGAGCAAATGCAGACCCTTTAAAGCAATAATGCATGGCACCCATTCCATGGGTCCCAACTCTCCAGGTTGAAGGGAATATTACTACAGTTATAACATGTACGGGAAACCTAGAGAACGGACACACTGTGAATACGAAAGGTTTCTAAAACTCAACAAATAGACCCTGTCCTGGTGCTCCGGTTTGACTTTCCATCTTCTTTACTATCAATCTCCCACCTTGGAGAGACAGCCCCTTTAACCTTCTGGTTCGCACATGTTTCCAATTTGGCAGAGGATGAAAGGGAAGAGGGAGAACCAATGAGAGAGTAGCTGTTAGGCATTTGAACGGGCACATATCACTCTAACTTCCCGGCAGGAATAAGAATTAACGAAAGTCTCAGCCCCCCACCGGGAACCATAATAGTTCCTGAACCAAAATTTTGGACTTGCGGTCAGCTCACCAAAAACGAGTTGATAAATGGAGCTCAGGGGCACAGCAATTCACATAATGGCCGAGTAATAAAGGACACCTATCGTCCAAAAATCTGTTGAGGGAAGGCAAGGAGGCGGACTTGAAAGCGAGGCAGAATAGCAGGAAACAGATTTCAAGAAGTACGTTGGAATCGCCTTTAAACCACAGGAAGTGGGGCACAACTTCGACAATGATGCACTTGGCCAAAAAGGGCGTATGCGTTTTCTCCTGTATATATTCAGGAGAAAACGCATACGTCCTTTTTGGCCAAGCAAGCAAGCGGGCAATGCAAATCTGCACTACAAAGAAGTATCACTTCCCACCGGTCAAAAGGGACATCCACAAAATGTGTAAAAACCAGAAAGGCAAGACAGGCCCTGGAGAACAGGGAGCCTTGTTATGCTGATGGGCGGGATGTAAATTGCCAACTGCCTCTCTGGAGGAGTGCATTGTGTTCCCTAAAACCAGTAAACAACAGAGCTACAGAGCCAAGGGCACTTCCAGTCTAGGGAATATACCTTGGGAAAACTGAAAATCAATAAGACAGAGCCACCCCAAAATTTAGGGCTGCACTGCTTACAAGGACCTCAACTTGGGTACACCTTAAATATCCCAGGAAATATAAAAATGGTTCAGAATATTGTGGTACTTACGTACGATGGAATATCCCTCAGCCATGAAATCAATGTCATAAGACCAGTAGCAGCAAAATGGGTGGATTCACGTATGATGATCCTAAGTGAAATAAGTCACACAGAAAAAGAAACTTATCATAAGATATCACTTATGAAGATCCTGTAAACATGGCTACTCTTGAACTGAGTTAGGAAAGAGAACAGTGTCTCACATTTAGAAAACACTCTTATGCCTGCTTAAGGGGGAAGGAGAGGTGGGGTGATGCATAAAACCAGAGTTTGATATAAGCACAGGTACCGTTCCAAAAACCAACTCTGGAAGAGACAAGACCTACACCTTCCTCCGTGAAAGGGACTCAAAACCACATATTTCCCACAGAGGAATATATCTGACTAGTAAGAATCTTAAAACCTATGTATTGATATGTCTCCGTAAGGGAATCAAGTGTGTCTAGACTGGCATAAACATGGCAGCGAGAATCAGCTCAAACCCACTATAAAAAGGAATTTCAAAAATAAAACAAAAAAACTGGGAAATTCTTTACAATTCCTTCAGGGTCTCTGATGAAACCTGGAATGACCCTATCTACAAAGGCAGCTGGATGTGGCATAAGGCTGGACACTTGCGACTGAGAGGATTGGTGAGATTGGGTGAGCAAATGCAGACCATTTAATGCAATAATGCATGGCACCCATTCCATGGGTCCCAACTCTCCAGGTTGAAGGGAATATTACTACAGTTATAACATGTACGGGAAACCTAGAGAACAGACACACTGTGAATACGAAAGGTTTCTAAAACTCAACGAATAGTCCCTCAGCTGGTGCTCCGGTTTGACTTTCCATCTGCTTTACTATCAACCTCCCAACTTGGAGAGACAGCCCCTTTAACCTCCTGGTTCGCACAGGTTGCCAATTTGGCAGAGGGTGAAAGGGAATAGGGAGAACCAATGAGAGAGTAGCTATTAGGCATTTGAACGGGTACATATCACTTTAATTTCCGGCAGGAAGAAGAATTAACCAAAGTCTTAGCCCCCCACCGGGAACCAGCATAGGCCCTGAACCAAAGTTTTGGACTTGCGGTCAGCTCACCAAAAACGAGTTGAATAATGGAGCTCAGGGGCACAGCAATTCACAAACTGGCCGAGTAATAAAGGATAACTATCGTCCAAAAATCTGTCGAGGGAAGGCAATGAGGCACACTTGAAAGCGAGGCAGAATAGCAGGAAACAGATTTCAAGAGGTACGTTGGAATCGCCTTTAAAGCACAGGAAGAGTGGCACAACTTCGACAATGATGCACTTGGCCAAAAAGGGTGTATGTGTTTTATCCTGAATTTATTCAGGAGAAAACGCATACGCCCTTTTTGCCCAAGCAAGCAAGCGGGCAATGCAAATCTGCACTACAATGATGTATCACTTCCCACCGGTAAAAAGGGACATCCACAAAATGTGTAAAAACCAGAAAGACAAGACAGGCCCTGGAGAACAGGGAGCCTTGTTATGCTGATGGGTGGGATGTAAATTGCCAACTCTCTCTCTGGAGGAGTGCATTGTGTTCCCTAAAACAAGTAAAGAACAGAGCTACAGAGCCAAGGGCACTTCCAGTCTAGGGAATATACCATGGGAAAACTGAAAATCAATAAGACAGAGCCACCCCAAAATTTAGGGCTGCACTGCTTACAAGGACCTCAACTTGGGTACACCTTAAATATCCCAGGAAATATAAAAATGGTTCAGAAATCTGTGGTATTTACGTACGATGGAATATCCCTCAGCCATGAAATCAATGTCATAAGACCAGTAGCAGCAAAATGGGTGGATTCAGGTACGATGATCCTAAGTGAAATAAGTCACACAGAAAACGAAACTTATCACAAGATATCACTTATGAAGATCCTGTAAACATGGCTACACTTGAACTGAGTTAGGAAAGAGAACAGTGTCTCACATTTAAAAAACACTCTTATGCCTGCTTAAGGGGGAAGGAGAGGTGGGGTGCTGCATAAAACCAGAGTTTAATATAAGCACAGGTACCGTTCCAAAAACCAACTATGGAATAGACAAGACCTACACCTTCCTCAGTGAAAGGGACTCAAAACCCCATATTTCCCGCAGAGGAATATATCTGACTAGTAAGAATCTTAAAACCTATGTATTGATATGTCTCCGTAAGGGAATCAAGTGTGTCTAGACTGGCATAAACATGGCAGCGAGAATAAGCTCAAACCCACTATAAAAAGGAATTTCAAAAACAAAACAAAAAAACTGGGAAATTCTTTACAATTCCTTCAGGGTCTCTGATAAAACCTGGAATGACCCTATCTACAATGACAGCTGGATGTGGCATAAAGAGTGACACTTGGGACTGAGACGATTGGTGAGATTGGGTGAGCAAATGCAGACCCTTTAAAGCACAAATGCCTGGCACCCATTCCATGGGTCCCAACTCTCCAGGTTGAAGGGAATATTACTACAGCTATAACATGTACGGGAAACCTAGAGAACGGACACACTGTGAATACGAAAGGTTTCTAAAACTCAACGAATAGTCCCTCTCCTGGTGCTCCGGTTTGACTTCCCATCTGCTTTACTATCAACCTCCCAACTTGGAGAGACAGCCCCTTTAACCTCCTGGTTCGCACAGCTCGCCAATTTGGCAGAGGATGAAAGGGAAGAGGGAGAACCAATGAGAGAGTAGCTGTTAGGCATTTGGACGGGCACATATCACTGTAATTTCCCAGCAGGAAGAAGAATTAGGTAAAGTCTCAGCCCCCCACCGGGATCCAGTATAGGTCCTGAACCAAAATGTTGGACTTGCGGTCAGCTCACCAAAAACGAGTTGAAAAATGGAGCTCAGGGGCACAGCAATTCACAAACTGGCCGAGTAATAAAGGACAACTATCGTCCAAAAATCTGTTGAGGGAAGGCAACGAGGCGGACTTGAAAGCGAGGCAGAATAGCAGGAAACAGATTTCAAGAGGTACGTTGGAATCGCCTTTAAAGCACAGGAAGAGGGGCCCAACTTCGACAATGATGCACTTGGCCAAAAAGGGCGTATGCGTTTTCTCCTGAATATATTCAGGAGAAAACGCATACGCCCTTTATGGCCAAGCAAGCAAGTGGGCAATGCAAATCTGCACTACAAAGACGTATCACTTCCCACCGGTCAAAAGGGACATCCACAAAATGTGGAAAAACCAGAAAGGCAAGACAGGCCCTGGAGAACAGGGAGCCTTGTTATGCTGATGGGCGGGATGTAAATTGCCTACTGCCTCTCTGGAGGAGTGCATTGTGTTCCCTAAAACAAGTAAACAACAGAGCTACAGAGCCAAAGGCACTTCCAGTCTAGGGAATATACCTTGGGAAAACTGAAAATCAATAAGACAGAGCCACCCCAAAATATAGGCTGCACTGCTTACAAGGACATCAACTTGGGTACACCTTAAATATCCCAGGAAATATAAAAATGGTTCAAAAAATTGTGGTACTTACCTACGATGGAATATCCCTCAGCCATGAAATCAATGTCATAAGACCAGTAGCAGCAAAATGGGTGGATTCAGGTACGATGATTCTAAGTGAAATAAGTCACACAGAAAAAGAAACTTATCATAAGATATCACTTATGAATATCTTGTAAATATGTCTACACTTGAACTGAGTTAGGAAAGAGAACAGTGTCTCACATTCAGAAAACACTCTTATGCCTGCTTAAGGGAAAGGAGAGGTGGGGAGATGCATAAAACCAGAGTTTGATATAAGCACAGGTACCGTTCCAAAAACCAACTATGGAATAGACAAGACCTACACCTTCCTCAGTGAAAGGGACTCAAAACCCCATATTTCCCGCAGAGGAATATATCTGACTAATAAGGATCTTAAAACCTATGTATTGATATGTCTCTGTAAGGGAATCAAGTGTGTCTAGACTGGCATAAACATGGCAGCGAGAATCAGCTCAAACCCACTATAAAAAGGAATTTCAAAAACAAAACAAAAAAACTGGGAAATTCTTTACAATTCCTTCAGGGTCTCTGATGAAACCTGGAATGACCCTATCTACAAAGGCAGCTGGATGTGGCATAAGGCTGGACACTTGCGACTGAGAGGATTGGTGAGATTGGGTGAGCAAATGCAGACCATTTAATGCAATAATGCATGGCACCCATTTCATGGGTCCCAACTCTCCAGGTTGAAGGGAATATTACTACAGCTATAACATGTACGGGAAACCTAGAGAACAGACACACTGTTAATACGAAAGCTTTCTAAAACTCAATGAATAGTCCCTCTCCTGGTGCTCCGGTTTGACTTTCCATCTGCTTTACTATCAACCTCCCAACTTGGAGAGACAGACCCTTTAACCTCCTGGTTCGCACAGGTTGCCAATTTGGCAGAGGATGAAAGGGAAGAGGGAGAACCAATGAGAGAGTAGATGTTAGGCATTTGGACGGGCACATATCACTGTAATTTCCCAGCAGGAAGAAGAATTAACCAAAGTCTCAGCCTCCCACCGGGAACCAGTCTAGGTCCTGAACCAAAATTTTGGACTTGCGGTCAGCTCACCAAAAACGAGTTGAAAAATGGAGCTTAGGGGCACAGCAATTCACAAACTGGCCGAGTAATAAAGGACAACTATCGTCCAAAAATCTGTTGAGGGAAGGCAACGAGGCAGACTTGAAAGCCAGGCAGAATAGCAGGAAACAGATGTCAAGAGGTACGTAGGAATCGCCTTTAAAGCACAGGAAGAGGGGCACAACTTCGACAATGATGCACTTGGCCAAAAAGTGCGTATGCGTTTTCTCCTGAATATATTCAGGAGAAAACGCATACGCCCTTTTTGGCCAAGCAAGCAAGCGGGCAATGCAAATGTGCACTACAAAGAAGTATCACTTCCCACCTGTCAAAAGGGACATCCACAAAATGTGTAAAAACCAGAAAGGCAAGACAGGCCCTGGAGAACAGGGAGCCTTGTTATGCTGATGGGCGGGATGTAAATTGCCAACTGCCTCAATGGAGGAGTACATTGTGTTCCCTAAAACAAGTAAAGAACAGAGCTACAGAGCCAAGGGCACTTCCAGTCTAGGGAATATACCTTGGAAAAACTGAAAATCAATAAGACACAGCCACCCCAAAATTTAGGGCTGCACTGCTTACAAGGACCTCAACTTGGGTACACCATAAATATCCCAGGAAATATAAAAATGGTTCAAAAAATTGTGGTACTTACGTACGATGGAATATCCCTCAGCCATGAAATCAATGTCATAAGACCAGTAGCAGCAAATTGGGTGGATTCAGGTACGATGATTCTAAATGAAATAAGTCACACAGAAAAAGAAACTTATCATAAGATATCCCTTATGAAGATTCTGTAAACATGGCTACACTTGAACTGAGTTAGGAAATAGAACAGTGTCTCACATTTAGAAAACACTCTTATGCCTGCTTCAGGGAAAGGAGAGGTGGGGTGATGCATAAAACCAGAGTTTGATATAAGCACAGGTACCGTTCCAAAAACCAACTATGGAATAGACAAGACCTACACCTTCCTCAGTGAAAGGGACTCAAAACCCCATATTTCCCGCAGAGGAATATATCTGACTAGTAAGAATCTTAAAACCTATGTATTGATATGTCTCCGTAAGGGAATCAAGTGTGTCTAGACTGGCATAAACATGGCAGCGAGAATCAGCTCAAACCCACTATAAAAAGGAATTTCAAAAACAAAACAAAAAAACTGGGAAATTCTTTACAATTCCTTCAGGGTCTCTGATGAAACCTGGAATGACCCTATCTAAAACGACAGCTGGATGTGGCATAAGGAGGGACACTTGGGACTGAGACGATTGGTGAGATTGGGTGAGCAAATGCAGACTCTTTAAAGCAATAATGCATGGCACCCATTCCATGGGTCCCAACTCTCCATGTTGAAGGGAATATTACTACAGTTATAACATGTACGGGAAACCTGGAGAACGGACACACTGTGAATATGAAAGGTTTCTAAAACTCAAGGAATAGTCCCTCTCCTGGTGCTCCAGTTTGACTTTCCATCTGCTTTACTCTCAACCTCCCAACATGGAGAGACAGCCCCTTTAACCTCCTGGTTCGCACAGGTTTCCAATTTGGCAGAGGATGAAAGGGAAGAGGGAGAACCAATGAGAGAGTAGCTGTTAGGCATTTGGACGGGCACATATCACTCTAACTTCCGGGCAGGAAGAAGAATTAACCAAAGTCTCAGCACCCCACCGTGAACCAGCATAGGTCCTGAACCAAAATTTTGGACTTGCGGTCAACTCACAAAAAACGAGTTGAAAAATGGAGCTCAGGGGCAAAGCAATTCACAAACTGGCCGAGTAATAAAGGACAAGTATCGTCCAAAAATCTGTTTAGGGAAGGCAACGAAGCGGAGTTGAAAGAGAGGCAGAATAGCAGGAAACAGATTTCAAGAGGTACGTTGGAATCGCCTTTAAAGCACAGGAAGAGGGGCACAACTTCGACAATGATGCACTTGGCCAAAAAGGGCGTATGCGTTTTCTCCTGAATATATTCAGGAGAAAACGCATAGGCCCTTTTTGGCCAAGCAAGCAAGCGGGCAATGCAAATCTGCACTACAAAGAAATATCACTTCCTACCTGTCAAAATGGACATCCACAAAATGTGTAAAAACCAGAAAGGGAAGACAGGCCCTGGAGAACAGGGAGCCTTGTTATGCTGATGGGCGGGATGTAAATTGTCAACTGCCTCTCTGGAGGAGTGCATTGTGTTCCCTAAAACAAGTAAACAACAGAGCTACAGAGCCAAGGGCACTTCCAGTCTAGGGAATATACCTTGGGAAAGCTGAAAATCAATAAGACAGAGCCACCCCAAAATTTAGGGCTGTACTGCTTACAAGGACCTCAACTTGGGTACACCTTAAATATCCTAGGAAATATAAAAATGGTTCAAAAAATTGTGGTACTTACGTACGATGGAATATCCCTCAGCCATGAAATCAATGTCATAAGACCAGTAGCAGCAAAATGGGTGGATTCAGGTACGATGATTCTAAGTGAAATAAGTCACTGAGAAAAAGAAACTTATCATAAGATATCACTTATGAAGATCCTGTAAACATGGCTACACTTGAACTGAGTAAGGAAAGAGAAGAGTGTCTCACATTTAGAAAACACTCTGATGCCTGCTTAAGGGGGAACGAGAGGTGGGGTGATGCATAAAACCAGAGTTTGATATAAGCACAGGTACCGTTCCAAAAACCATCTATGGAATAGACAAGACCTACACCTTCCTCAGTGAAAGGGACTCAAAACCCCATATTTCCCGCAGAGGAATATATCTGACTAGTAAGAATCTTAAAACCTATGTATTGATATGTTTCCGTAAGGGAAGCAAGTGTGTCTAGACTGGGATAAACATGGCAGTGAGAATCAGCTCAAACCCACTATAAAAAGGAATTTCAAAAACAAAACAAAAAAACTGGGAAATTCTTTACAATTCCTTCAGGGTCTCTGATGAAACCTGGAATGACCCTATCTACAACGACAGCTGGATGTGGCATAAGGAGGGACACTTGGGACTGAGACGATTGGTTAGATTGGGTGAGCAAATGCAGACCCTTTAAAGCAATAATGCATGGCACCCATTCCATGGGTCCCAACTCTCCAGGTTGAAGGGAATATTACTACAGTTATAACATGTACGGGAAACCTAGAGAATGGACACACTGTGAATATGAAAGGTTTCTAAAACTCAACGAATAGTCCCTCTCCTGGTGCTCCGGGATGACTTTCCTTCTGCTTTACTATCAACCTCCCTACTTGGAGAGACAGCCCCTTTAACCTCCTGGTTCGCACAGGATTCCAATTTTGCAAAGGATGAAAGGGAATAGGGAGAAGCAATGAGAGAGTAGCTGTTAGGCATTTGGACGGGCACATATCACTCTAACTTCCCGGCAGGAAGAAGAATTTACCAAAGTCTCAGCCCCCCACCGGGAAGCAGCGTAGGTCCTGAACCAAAATTTTGGACTTGCGATCAGCTCAAAAAAAAAACGAGTTGAAAAATGGAGCTCAGGGGCACAGCAATTAACAAACTGGCCAAGTAATAAAGGACAAGTATCGTCCAAAAATCTTCTGAGGGAAGGCAACGAGGCGGACTTGAAAGCGAGGCAGAA
The DNA here is from genome assembly GCF_949752795.1 of Hyperoodon ampullatus. Lineage (NCBI taxonomy): Eukaryota > Metazoa > Chordata > Mammalia > Artiodactyla > Ziphiidae > Hyperoodon > Hyperoodon ampullatus. The sequence goes on along the minus strand of NW_027641052.1, from coordinate 268,840 downwards.
TAGCAGGAAACACATTTCAAGAGGTACATTGGAATCGCCTTTAAAGCACAGGAAGAGGGACACAACTTCGACAATGATGCACTTGGCTAAAAAGGGGGTATGCGTTTTCTCCTTAATATATTCAGGAGAAAACGCATACGCCCTTTTTGGCCAAGCAAGCAAGCGGGCAATGCAAATCTGCACTACAAAGAAGTATCACTTCCCACCGGTCAAAAGGGACATCCACAAAATGTGTAAAAACCAGAAAGGCAAGACAGGCCCTGGAGAACAGGGAGCCTTGTTATGCTGATGGGCGGGATGTAAATTGCCAACTGCCTCTCTGGAGGAGTGCATTGTGTTCCCTAAAACAAGTAAACAACAGAGCTACAGAGCCAAGGGCACTTCCAGTCTAGGGAATATACCTTGGGAAAACTGAAAATCAATAAGACAGAGCCACCCCAAAATTTAGGGCTGCACTGCTTACAAGGACCTCAACTTGGGTACACCTTAAATATCCCAGGAAATATAAAAATGGTTCAAAAAATTGTGGTACTTATGTACGATGGAATATCCCTCAGCCATGAAATCAATGTCATAAGAGCAGTAGCAGCAAAATGGTTGGATTCAGGTACGATGATTCTAAGTGAAATAAGTCACACAGAAAAAGAAACTTATCATAAGATATCACTTATGAAGATCCTATAAACATGGCTACACTTGACCTGAATTAGGAAAGAGAACAGTGTCTCACATTTAGAAAACACTCTTATGCCTGCTTAAGGGGGAAGGAGAGGTGGGGTGATGCATAAAACCAGAGTTTGATATAAGCACAGGTACCGTTCCAAAAACCAACTATGGAATAGAAAAGACCTACACCTTCCACAGTGAAAGGGACTCAAAACCCCATAGTTCCCGCAGAGGAATATATCTGACTAGTAAGAATCTTAAAACCTATGTATTGATATGTCTCCGTAAGGGAATCAAGTGTGTCTAGACTGGCATAAACATGGCAGCGAGAATCAGCTCACACCAACTATAAAAAGGAATTTCAAAAACAAAACAAAAAAACTGGGAAATTCTTTACAATTCTTTCAGGGTCTCTGATGAAACCTGGAATGACCCTATCTACAACGACAGCTGGATGTGGCATAAGGAGGGACACTTGGGACTGAGACGATTGGTGAGATTGGGTGAGCAAATGCAGACCCTTTAAAGCACAAATGCCAGGCACCCATTCCATGGGTCCCAACTCTCCAGGTTGAAGGCAATATTACTACAGCTATAATATGTACGGGAAACCTAGAGAACGGACACACTGTGAATACGAAAGGTTTCTAAAACTCAACGAATAGTCCCTTTCCTGGTGCTCCGGTTTGACTTTCCATCTGCTTTACTATCATCCTCCCAACTTGGAGAGACAGCCCCTTTAACCTCCTGGTTCGCACAGGTTGCCAATTTGGCAGAGGATGAAAGGGAAGAGGGAGAACCAACGAGAGAGTAGCTGTTAAGCATTTGGACGGGCACATATCACTGTAATTTCCCGGCAGGAAGATGAATTAAGCAATGTCACAGCCACCCACCGGGAACCAGTATAGGTCCTGAATCAAAATTTTGGACTTGCGGTCAGCTCACCAAAAACGAGTTGAAAAATGGAGCTCAGGGACACAGCAATTCACAAACTGGCCGAGTAATAAAGGACAACTATCGTCCAAAAATCTTTTGAGGGAAGGCAACGAGGCGGACTTGAAAGCGAGACAGAATAGCAGGAAACAGATGTCAAGAGGTACGTTGGAATCACCTTTAAAGCACAGGAAGAGGGGCACAACTTCGACAATGATGCACTTGGCTAAAAAGGGCGTATGCGTTTTCTCCTTAATATATTCAGGAGAAAACGCATACGCCCTTTTTGGCCAAGCATGCAAGCGGTCAATGCAAATCTGCACTACAAAGAAGTATCACTTCCCACCGGTCAAAAGGGACATCCACAAAATGTGAAAAAACCAGTAAGGCAAGACAGGACCTGGAGAACAGGGAGCCTTGTTATGCTGATGGGCGGCATGTAAATTGCCAACTGCCTCTCTGGAGTAGTACATTGTGTTCCGTTAAACAAGTAAAGAACAGAGCTACAGAGCCAAGGGCACTTCCAGTCTAGGGAATATACCTTGGGAAAACTGAAAATCAATAAGACAGAGCCACCCCAAAATTTAGGGCTGCACTGCTTACAAGGACCTCAACTTGGGTACACCTTAAATATCCCAGGAAATATAAAAATGGTTCAAAAAATTGTGGTACTTACATACGATGGAATATCCCTCAGCCATGAAATAAATGTCATAAGACCAGTAGCAGCAAAATGGGTGGATTCAGGTACGATGATTCTAAGTGAAATAAGTAACACAGAAACAGAAACATATCATAAGATATCACTTATGAAGATCCTGTAAACATGGCTACACTTGAACTGAGTTAGGAAAGAGAACAGTGTCTCACATTTAGAAAACACTCTTATGCCTGCTTAAGGGGGAAGGAGAGGTGGGGTGATGCATAAAACCAGAGTTTGATATAAGCACAGGTACCGTTCCAAAAACCAACTATGGAATAGATAAGACCTACACCTTCCTCAGTGAAAGGGATTCAAAACCCCATATTTCCCGCAGAGGAATATATCTGACTAGTAAGAATCTTAAAACCTATGTATTGATATGTCTCCGTAAGGGAATCAAGTGTGTCTAGACTGGCATAAACATGGCAGCGAGAATCAGCTCAAACCCACTATAAAAAGGAATTTCTAAAACAAAAGAAAAAAACTGGGAAATTCTTAACAATTCTTTCAGGGTCTCTGATGAAACCTGGAAAGACCCTATCTACAACGACAGCTGAATGTGGAATAAGGCTGGACACTTGGGACTGAGAGGATTGGTGAGATTGGGTGAGCAAATGCAGACCCTTTAAAGCACAAATGTCTGGCACCCATTCCATGGGTCCCAACTCTCCAGGTTGAAGGGATTATTATTACAGCTATAACATGTACGGGAAACCTAGAGAATGGACACACTGTGAATACGAAAGGTTTCTAAAACTCAACGAATAGTCACTCTCCTGGTGCTCTGGTTTGACTTTCCACCTGCTTTACTATCAACCTCCCAACTTGGAGAGAAGCCCCTTTAACCTCCTGGTTCGCACAGGTTGCCAATTTGGCAGAGGATGAAAGGGAAGGGGGAGAACCAATGAGAGAGTAGCTGTTAGGCATTTGGACTTGAACATATCACTCTAACTTCCCGGCAGGAAGAAGAATTAACCAAAATCTCAGCCCCCCTCGGGAATCAGTATAGGTCTTGAACCAAAATTTTGGACTTGCCGTCAGCTCTCCAAAAACTAGTTGAAAAATGGAGCTCAGGGGCACAGCTATTCACAAACTGGCGAGTAATAAAGGACAACTATCGTCCAAAAATCTGTTGAGGGAAGGCAACGAGGCAGACTTGAAAGCGACGCAGAATAGCAGGAAACAGATTTCAAGAGGTACGTTTGAATCGCCTTTAAAGCACAGGAAGAGGGGCACAACTTCGACAATGATGCACTTGGCCATAAAGGGCGTATGCGTTTTGTCCTGAATATATTCAGGAGAAAACGCATACGCCCTTTTTGGCCAAGCAAGCTAGCGGGCAATGCAAATCTGCACTACAAAGAAGTATCACTTCCCACCGGTCAAAAGGGACATCCACAAAATGTGTAAAAACCAGAAAGGCAAGACAGGTCCTGGAGAACAGGGAGCTTTGTTATGCTGATGGGCGGGATGTAAATTTCCAACTGCCTCTCCGGAGGAGTGCATTGTGTTCCCTAAAACAAGTAAACAACAGAGCTGCAGAGCCAAGGGCACTTCCAGTCTAGGGAATATACCTTGGGAAAACTGAAAATCAATAACACAAAGCCACCCAAAAATTTAGGGCTGAACTGCTTACAAGGACCTCAACTTGGGTACACCTTAAATATCCCAGGAAATATAAAAATGGTTCAAAAACAGTGGTACTTACATACGATGGAATATCCCTCAGCCATGAAATCAATGTCATAAGACCAGTAGCAGCAAATTGGTTGGATTCAGGTACGATGATTCTAAATGAAATAAGTCACACAGAAAAAGAAACTTATCATAAGATATCCCTTATGAAGATTCTGTAAACATGGCTACACTTGAACTGAGTTAGGAAATAGAACAGTGTCTCACATTTAGAAAACACTCTTATGCCTGCTTCAGGGAATGGAGAGGTGGGGTGATGCATAAAACCAGAGTTTGATATAAGCACAGGTACCGTTCCAAAAACCAACTATGGAATAGACAAGACCTACACCTTCCTCAGTGAAAGGGACTCAAAACCCCATATTTCCAGCAGAGGAATATATCTGACTAGTAAGAATCTTAAAACCTATGTATTGATATGTCTCCGTAAGGGAATCAAGTGTGTCTAGACTGGCATAAACATGGCAGCGAGAATCAGCTCAAACCCACTATAAAAAGGAATTTCAAAAACAAAACAAAAAAACTGGGAAATTCTTTACAATTCCTTCAGGGTCTCTGATGAAACCTGGAATGACCCTATCTAAAACGACAGCTGGATGTGGCATAAGGAGGGACACTTGGGACTGAGACGATTGGTGAGATTGGGTGAGCAAATGCAGACTCTTTAAAGCAATAATGCATGGCACCCATTCCATGGGTCCCAACTCTCCAGTTTGAAGGGAATATTACTACAGCTATAACATGTACGGGAAACCTAGAGAATGGACACACTGTGAATACGAAAGGTTTCTAAAACTCAACGAATAGTCCCTCTCCTGGTGCTCCGGGATGACTTTCCTTCTGCTTTACTATCAACCTCCCAACTTGGAGAGACAGCCCCTTTAACCTCCTGGTTCGCACAGGTTTCCAATTTTGCAGAGGATGAAAGGGAATAGGGAGAAGCAATGAGAGAGTAGCTGTTAGGCATTTGGACGGGCACATATCACTCTAACTTCCCGGCAGGAAGAAGAATTTACCAAAGTCTCAGCCCCCCACCGGGAAGCAGCGTAGGTCCTGAACCAAAATTTTGGACTTGCGATCAGCTCAAAAAAAAAAACGAGTTGAAAAATGGAGCTCAGGGGCACAGCAATTAACAAACTGGCCAAGTAATAAAGGACAAGCATCGTCCAAAAATCTTCTGAGGGAAGGCAACGAGGCGGACTTGAAAGCGAGGCAGAATAGCAGGAAACACATTTCAAGAGGTAAATTGGAATCGCCTTTAAATCACAGGAAGAGGGACACAACTTCGACAATGATGCACTTGGCTAAAAAGGGGGTATGCGTTTTCTCCTTAATATATTCAGGAGAAAACGCATACGCCCTTTTTGGCCAAGCAAGCAAGCGGGCAATGCAAATCTGCACTACAAAGAAGTATCACTTCCCACCGGTCAAAAGGGACATCCACAAAATGTGTAAAAACCAGAAAGGCAAGACAGGCCCTGGAGAACAGGGAGCCTTGTTATGCTGATGGGCGGGATGTAAATTGCCAACTGCCTCTCTGGAGGAGTGCATTGTGTTCCCTAAAACAAGTAAACAACAGAGCTACAGAGCCAAGGGCACTTCCAGTCTAGGGAATATACCTTGGGAAAACTGAAAATCAATAAGACAGAGCCACCCCAAAATTTAGGGCTGCACTGCTTACAAGGACCTCAACTTGGGTACACCTTAAATATCCCAGGAAATATAAAAATGGTTCAAAAAATTGTGGTACTTACGTACGATGGAATATCCCTCAGCCATGAAATCAATGTCATAAGAGCAGTAGCAGCAAAATGGTTGGATTCAGGTACGATGATTCTAAGTGAAATAAGTCACACAGAAAAAGAAACTTATCATAAGATATCACTTATGAAGATCCTATAAACATGGCTACACTTGACCTGAATTAGGAAAGAGAACAGTGTCTCACATTTAGAAAACACTCTTATGCCTGCTTAAGGGGGAAGGAGAGGTGGGGTGATGCATAAAACCAGAGTTTGATATAAGCACAGGTACCGTTCCAAAAACCAACTATGGAATAGAAAAGACCTACACCTTCCACAGTGAAAGGGACTCAAAACCCCATAGTTCCCGCAGAGGAATATATCTGACTAGTAAGAATCTTAAAACCTATGTATTGATATGTCTCCGTAAGGGAATCAAGTGTGTCTAGACTGGCATAAACATGGCAGCGAGAATCAGCTCACACCAACTATAAAAAGGAATTTCAAAAACAAAACAAAAAAACTGGGAAATTCTTTACAATTCTTTCAGGGTCTCTGATGAAACCTGGAATGACCCTATCTACAACGACAGCTGGATGTGGCATAAGGAGGGACACTTGGGACTGAGACGATTGGTGAGATTGGGTGAGCAAATGCAGACCCTTTAAAGCACAAATGCCAGGCACCCATTCCATGGGTCCCAACTCTCCAGGTTGAAGGCAATATTACTACAGCTATAATATGTACGGGAAACCTAGAGAACGGACACACTGTGAATACGAAAGGTTTCTAAAACTCAACGAATAGTCCCTCTCCTGGTGCTCCGGTTTGACTTTCCATCTGCTTTACTATCATCCTCCCAACTTGGAGAGAAGCCCCTTTAACCTCCTGGTTCGCACAGGTTGCCAATTTGGCAGAGGATGAAAGGGAAGAGGGAGAACCAATGAGAGAGTAGCTGTTAAGCATTTGGACGGGCACATATCACTGTAATTTCCCGGCAGGAAGATGAAATAAGCAAAGTCACAGCCACCCACCGGGAACCAGTATAGGTCCTGAACCAAAATTTTGGACTTGCGGTCAGCTCACCAAAAACGAGTTGAAAAATGGAGCTCAGGGACACAGCAATTCACAAACTGGCCGAGTAATAAAGGACAACTATCGTCCAAAAATCTTTTGAGGGAAGGCAACGAGGCGGACTTGAAAGCGAGGCAGAATAGCAGGAAACAGATGTCAAGAGGTACGTTGGAATCGCCTTTAAAGCACAGGAAGAGGGGCAAAACTTCGACAATGATGCACTTGGCCAAAAAGGGCGTATGCGTTTTCTCCTGAATATATTCAGGAGAAAACGCATACGCCCTTTTTGGCCAAGCAAGCAAGCAGGCAATGCAAATCTTCACTACACAGAAGTATCACTTCCCACCTGTCAAAAGGGACATCCACAAAATGTGTAAAAACCAGAAGGGCAAGACATGCCCTGGAGAACAGGGAGCCTTGTTATGCTGATGGGCGGCATGTAAATTGCCAACTGCCTCTCTGGAGGAGTACATTGTGTTCCCTAAAACAAGTAAAGAACAGAGCTACAGAGCCAAGGGCACTTCCAGTCTAGGGAATATACCTTGGGAAAACTGAAAATCAATAAGACAGAGCCACCCAAAAATTTAGGGCTGCACTGCTTACAAGGACCTCAACTTGGGTATGCCTTAAATATCCCAGGAAATATAAAAATGGTTCAAAAAATTGTGGTACTTATGTACGATGGAATATCCCTCAGCCATGAAATCAATGTCATAAGACCAGTAGCAGCAAAATGGGTGGATTCAGGTACGATGATTCTAAGTGAAATAAGTCACACAGAAAAAGAAACTTATCATAAGATATCACTTATGAAGATCCTGTAAACATGGCTACACCAGAACTGAGTTAGGAAAGAGAACAGTGTCTCACATTTAGAAAACACTCTTATGCCTGCTTAAGGGGGAAGGAGAGGTGGGGTGATGCATAAAACCAGAGTTTGATATAAGCACAGGTACCGTTCCAAAAACCAACTATGGAATAGACAAGACCTACACCTTCCTCAGTGAAAGGGACTCAAAACCCCATATTTCCCGCAGAGGAATATATCTGACTAGTAAGAATCTTAAAACCTATGTATTGATATGTCTCCGTAAGGGAATCAAGTGTGTCTAGACTGGCATAAACATGGCAGCGAGAATCAGCTCAAAACCACTATAAAAATGAATTTCAAAAACAAAACAAAAAAACTGGTAAATTCTTTACAATTCCTTCAGGGTCTCTGATGAAACCTGGAATGACCCTATCTAAAGCGACAGCTGGATGTGGCATAAGGAGGGACACTTGGGACTGAGACGATTGGTGAGATTGGGTGAGCAAATGCAGACTCTTTAAAGCAATAATGCATGGAACCCATTCCATGGGTCCCAACTCTCCAGTTTGAAGGGAATATTACTACAGCTATAACATGTACGGAAAACCTAGAGAACGGACACACTGTGAATACGAAAGGTTTCTAAAACTCAACGAATAGTCCCTCTCCTGGTGCTCCAGGTTGACTTTCCATCTGCTTTACTATCAACCTCCCTTCTTCGAGAGACAGCCCCTTTAACTTCCTGGTTCGCACAGGTTTCCAATTTTGCAGAGGATGAAAGGGAAGAGGGAGAACCAATGAGAGAGTAGCTGTTAAGCATTTGGACGGGCACATATCACTCTAACTTCCCGGCAGGAAGAAGAATTTACCAAAGTCTCAGCCCCCCACCGGGAACCAGCATAGGTCCTGAACCAAAATTTTGGAATTGCGGTCAGCTCAAAAAAAAACGAGTCGAAAAATGGACCTCTTGGGCACAGCAATTAACAAACTGGCCAAGTAATAATGGACAAGTATCGTCCAAAAATCTTTTGAGGGAAGGCAACGAGGCGGACTTGAAAGCGAGGCAGAATAGTAGGAAACAGATGTCAAGAGGTACGTTGGAATCGCCTTTAAAGCACAGGAAGAGGGGCACAACTTCGACAATGATGCACTTGGCTAAAAAGGGGGTATGCGTTTTCTCCTTAATATATTCAGGAGAAAACGCATACGCCCTTTTTGGCCAAGCAAGCAAGCGGGCAATGCAAATCTGCACTACAAAGAAGTATCACTTCCCACCGGTCAAAAGGGACATCCACAAAATGTGTAAAAACCAGAAAGGCAAGACAGGCCCTGGAGAACAGGGAGCCTTGTTATGCTGATGGGCGGGATATAAATTGCCAACTGCCTCTCTGGAGGAGTGCATTGTGTTCCTAACACAAGTAAAGAACAGAGCTACAGAGCCAAGGGCACTTCCAGTCTCGGGAATATACGTTGGGAAAACTGAAAATCAATAAGACAGAGCCACCCCAAAATTTAGGGCTGCACTGCTTAAAAGGACCTCAACTTGGGTACACATTAAATATGCCAGGAAATATAAAAATGGTTCAAAAAATTGTGGTACCTACGTACGATGGAATATCCCTCAGCCATGAAATCAATGTCATAAGACCAGTAGCAGCAAAATGGGTGGATTCAGGTACGATGATTCTAAGTGAAATAAGTCACAGAGAAAAAGAAACTTATCATAAGATATCACTTATGAAGATCCTGTAAACATGGCTACACTTGAACTGAGTTAGGAAAGAGAACAGTGTCTCACATTTAGAAAACACTCTTATGCCTGCTTAACGAGGAAGGACAGGTGGGGTGATGCATAAAACCAGAGTTAGATATAAGGACAGGTACTGTTCCAAAAACCAACTATGGAATAGACAAGACCTACACCTTCCTCAGTGAAAGGGACTCAAAACCCCATATTTCCCGCAGAGGAATATATCTGACTAGTAAGAATCTTAAAACCTATGTATTGATATGTCTCCGTAAGGGAATCAAGTGTGTCTAGACTGGCATAAACATGGCAGCGAGAATCAGCTCAAAACCACTATAAAAATGAATTTCAAAAACAAAACAAAAAAACTGGTAAATTCTTTACAATTCCTTCAGGGTCTCTGATGAAACCTGGAATGACCCTATCTAAAGCGACAGCTGGATGTGGCATAAGGAGGGACACTTGGGACTGAGACGATTGGTGAGATTGGGTGAGCAAATGCAGACTCTTTAAAGCAATAATGCATGGAACCCATTCCATGGGTCCCAACTCTCCAGTTTGAAGGGAATATTACTACAGCTATAACATGTACGGAAAACCTAGAGAACGGACACACTGTGAATACGAAAGGTTTCTAAAACTCAACGAATAGTCCCTCTCCTGGTGCTCCAGGTTGACTTTCCATCTGCTTTACTATCAACCTCCCTTCTTCGAGAGACAGCCCCTTTAACTTCCTGGTTCGCACAGGTTTCCAATTTTGCAGAGGATGAAAGGGAAGAGGGAGAACCAATGAGAGAGTAGCTGTTAAGCATTTGGACGGGCACATATCACTCTAACTTCCCGGCAGGAAGAAGAATTTACCAAAGTCTCAGCCCCCCACCGGGAACCAGCATAGGTCCTGAACCAAAATTTTGGAATTGCGGTCAGCTCAAAAAAAAACGAGTCGAAAAATGGACCTCTTGGGCACAGCAATTAACAAACTGGCCAAGTAATAATGGACAAGTATCGTCCAAAAATCTTTTGAGGGAAGGCAACGAGGCGGACTTGAAAGCGAGGCAGAATAGTAGGAAACAGATTTCAAGAGGTACGTTGGAATCGCCTTTAAAGCACAGGAAGAGGGGCACAACTTCGACAATGATGCACTTGGCTAAAAAGGGGGTATGCGTTTTCTCCTTAATATATTCAGGAGAAAACGCATACGCCCTTTTTGGCCAAGCAAGCAAGCGGGCAATGCAAATCTGCACTACAAAGAAGTATCACTTCCCACCGGTCAAAAGGGACATCCACAAAATGTGTAAAAACCAGAAAGGCAAGACAGGCCCTGGAGAACAGGGAGCCTTGTTATGCTGATGGGCGGGATATAAATTGCCAACTGCCTCTCTGGAGGAGTGCATTGTGTTCCTAACACAAGTAAAGAACAGAGCTACAGAGCCAAGGGCACTTCCAGTCTCGGGAATATACGTTGGGAAAACTGAAAATCAATAAGACAGAGCCACCCCAAAATTTAGGGCTGCACTGCTTAAAAGGACCTCAACTTGGGTACACATTAAATATGCCAGGAAATATAAAAATGGTTCAAAAAATTGTGGTACCTACGTACGATGGAATATCCCTCAGCCATGAAATCAATGTCATAAGACCAGTAGCAGCAAAATGGGTGGATTCAGGTACGATGATTCTAAGTGAAATAAGTCACAGAGAAAAAGAAACTTATCATAAGATATCACTTATGAAGATCCTGTAAACATGGCTACACTTGAACTGAGTTAGGAAAGAGAACAGTGTCTCACATTTAGAAAACACTCTTATGCCTGCTTAACGAGGAAGGACAGGTGGGGTGATGCATAAAACCAGAGTTAGATATAAGGACAGGTACTGTTCCAAAAACCAACTATGGAATAGACAAGACCTACACCTTCCTCAGTGAAAGGGACTCAAAACCCCATATTTCCCGCAGAGGAATATATCTGACTAGTAAGAATCTTAAAACCTATGTATTGATATGTCTCCGTAAGGGAATCAAGTGTGTCTAGACTGGCATAAACATGGCAGCGAGAATCAGCTCAAACCCACTATAAAAAGGAATTTCAAAAACAAAACAAAAAAACTGGGAAATTCTTTACAATTCCTTCAGGGTCTCTGATGAAACCTGGAATGACCCCATCTACAACGACAGCTGGATGTGGCATAAGGCTGGACACTTGGGACTGAGACGATTGGTGAGATTGGGTGAGCAAATTAAGACCCTTTAAAGCACAAATGCCTGGCACCCATTCCATGGGTCCCAACTCAACAGGTTTAAGGGAATATTACTACAGCTATAACATGTACAGGAAACCTAGAGAACGGACACACTGTGAATACGAAAGTTTTCTAAAACTCAACGAATAGTCCCTCTCCTGGTGCTCCGGTTTGACTTTCCATCTGCTTTACTATCAACCTCCCAACTTGGAGAGACAGCCCCTTTAACCTCCTGGTTCGCACAGGTTTCCAATTTGGCAGAGGATGAAAGGGAAGAGGGAGAACCAATGAGAGAGTAGCTGTTAGACATTTCGACGGGCACATATCACTCTAAATTCCTGGCAGGAAGAAGAATTAACCAAAGTCTCAGCCACCCACCGGGAACCAGCATAGGTCCTGAACCTAAATTTTGGACTTGCGGTCAGCTCACCAAAAACGAGTTGAAAAATGGAGCTCAGGGGCACAGCAATTCACAAACTGGCCAAGTAATAAAGGACAAGTACCATCCAAAAATCTGTTGAGGGAAGGCAATGAGGCGGATTTCAAAGCGAGGCAGAATAGCAGGAAACAGATTTCAAGAGGTACGTTGGAATCACCTTTAAAGCACAGGAAGAGGGGCACAACTTCGACAATGATGCACTTGGCTAAAAAGGGCGTATGCGTTTTGTCCTTAATATATTCAGGAGAAAACGCATACGCCCTTTTTGGCCAAGCATGCAAGCGGTCAATGCAAATCTGCACTACAAAGAAGTATCACTTCCCACCGGTCAAAAGGGACATCCACAAAATGTGAAAAAACCAGGAAGGCAAGACAGGACCTGGAGAACAGGGAGCCTTGTTATGCTGATGGGCGGCATGTAAATTGCCAACTGCCTCTCTGGAGTAGTACATTGTGTTCCGTTAAACAAGTAAAGAACAGAGCTACAGAGCCAAGGGCACTTCCAGTCTAGGGAATATACCTTGGGAAAACTGAAAATCAATAAGACAGAGCCACCCCAATATTTAGGGCTGCACTGCTTACAAGGACCTCAACTTGGGTACGCCTTAAATATCCCAGGAAATATAAAAATGGTTCAAAAAATTGTGGTACTTACATACGATGGAATATCCCTCAGCCATGAAATAAATGTCATAAGACCAGTAGCAGCAAAATGGGTGGATTCAGGTACGATGATTCTAAGTGAAATAAGTAACACAGAAACAGAAACATATCATAAGATATCACTTATGAAGATCCTGTAAACATGGCTACACTTGAACTGAGTTAGGAAAGAGAAGAGTGTCTCACATTTAGAAAACACTCTTATGCCTGCTTAAGGGGGAAGGAGAGGTGGGGTGATGCATAAAACCAGAGTTTGATATAAGCACAGGTACCGTTCCAAAAACCAACTATGGAATAGATAAGACCTACACCTTCCTCAGTGAAAGGGACTCAAAACCCCATATTTCCCGCAGAGGAATATATCTGACTAGTAAGAATCTTAAAAACTATGTATTGATATGTCTCCGTAAGGGAATCAAGTGTGTCTAGACTGGCATAAACATGGCAGCGAGAATCAGCTCAAACCCACTATAAAAAGGAATTTCTAAAACAAAACAAAAAAACTGGGAAATTCTTAACAATTCTTTCAGGGTCTCTGATGAAACCTGGAAAGACCCTATCTACAACGACAGCTGAATGTGGAATAAGGCTGGACACTTGGGACTGAGAGGATTGGTGAGATTGGGTGAGCAAATGCAGACCCTTTAAAGCACAAATGTCTGGCACCCATTCCATGGGTCCCAACTCTCCAGGTTGAAGGGATTATTATTACAGCTATAACATGTACGGGAAACCTAGAGAATGGACACACTGTGAATACGAAAGGTTTCTAAAACTCAACGAATAGTCACTCTCCTGGTGCTCTGGTTTGACTTTCCACCTGCTTTACTATCAACCTCCCAACTTGGAGAGAAGCCCCTTTAACCTCCTGGTTCGCACAGGTTGCCAATTTGGCAGAGGATGAAAGGGAAGGGGGAGAACCAATGAGAGAGTAGCTGTTAGGCATTTGGACTTGAACATATCACTCTAACTTCCCGGCAGGAAGAAGAATTAACCAAAATCTCAGCCCCCCTCAGGAATCAGTATAGGTCTTGAACCAAAATTTTGGACTTGCCGTCAGCTCTCCAAAAACTAGTTGAAAAATGGAGCTCAGGGGCACAGCTATTCACAAACTGGCGAGTAATAAAGGACAACTATCGTCCAAAAATCTGTTGAGGGAAGGCAACGAGGCAGATTTGAAAGCGATGCTGAATAGCAGGAAACATATTTCAAGAGGTACGTTGGAATCGCCTTTAAAGCACAGGAAGAGGGGCACAACTTCGACAATGATGCACTTGGCCATAAAGGGCGTATGCGTTTTGTCCTGAATATATTCAGGAGAAAACGCATACGCCCTTTTTGGCCAAGCAAGCTAGCGGGCAATGCAAATCTGCACTACAAAGAAGTATCACGTCCCACCGGTCAAAAGGGACATCCACAAAATGTGTAAAAACCAGAAAGGCAAGACAGGTCCTGGAGAACAGGGAGCCTTGTTATGCTGATGGGCGGGATGTAAATTTCCAACTGCCTCTCCGGAGGAGTGCATTGTGTTCCCTAAAACAAGTAAACAACAGAGCTGCAGAGCCAAGGGCACTTCCAGTCTAGGGAATATACCTTGGGAAAACTGAAAATCAATAACACAAAGGCACCCCAAAATTTAGGGCTGAACTGCTTACAAGGACCTCAACTTGGGTACACCTTAAATATCCCAGGAAATATAAAAATGGTTCAAAAATAGTGGTACTTACATACGATGGAATATCCCTCAGCCATGAAATCAATGTCATAAGACCAGTAGCAGCAAAATGGGTGGATTCAGGTACGATGATTCTAAGTGAAATAAGTCACACAGAAAAAGAAACTTATCATAAGATATCACTTATGAAGATCCTGTAAACATGGCTACACTTGAACTGAGTAGGAAATAGAAGAGTGTCTCACATTTAGAAAACACTCTTATGCCTGCTTAAGGGGAAGGAGAGGTGGGGTGATGCATAAAACCAGAGTTTGATATAAGCACAGGTACCATTCCAAAAACCAACTATGTAATAGACAAGACCTACACCTTCCTCAGTGAAAGGGACTCAAAGCCCATATTTCCCACAGAGGAATATATCTGACTAGTAAGAATCTTAAAACCTATGTATTGATATGTCTCCGTAAGGGAATCAAGTGTGTCTAGACTGGCATAAACATGGCAGCGAGAATCAGCTCAAAGCCACTATAAAAAGGAATTTCAAAAACAAAACAAAAAAACTGGGAAATTCTTTACAATTCCTTCAGGGTCTCTGATGAAACCTGGAATGACCCAATCTACAATGACAGCTGGATGTGGCATAAGGCTGGACACTTGGGACTGAGAAGATTGGTGAGATTGGGTGAGCAAATGCAGACCCTTTAAAGCACAAATGCCTGGAACCCATTCCATGGGTCCCAACTCTCCAGGTTGATGGGAATATTACTACAGTTATAACATGTACGGGAAACCTAGAGAACGGACACACTGTGAATACGAAAGGTTTCTAAAACTCAATGAATAGTCCCTCTCCTGGTGCTCCGGTTTGACTTTCCATCTGCTTTACTATCAACCTCCCAACTTGGAGAGACAGCCCCTTTAAACTCCTGGTTCGCACAGGTTGCCAATTTGGCAGAGGATGAAAGGGAAGAGGGAGAACCAATGAGAGAGTAGCTGTTAGGCATTTGGACGGGCACATATCACTGTAATTTCCCGGCAGGAAGAAGATTTAACCAAAGTCTCAGCCACCCACAGGGAACCAGTATAGGTCCTGAACCAAAATTTTGGACTTGCGGTCAGCTCACCAAAAACGAGTTGAAAAATGGAGCTCAGGGGCACAGCAAACCACAAAGTGGCCGAGTAGTAAAGGAAAACTATCGTCCAAAAATCTGTTGAGGGAAGGCAACGAGGCGGACTTGAAAGCGAGGCAGAATAGCAGGAAACAGATTTCAAGAGGTACGTTGGAATCGCCTTTAAAGTACAGGAAGAGGGGCACAACTTCGACAATGATGCACTTGGCCAAAAAGGGCGTATGCGTTTTCTCCTGAATATATTCAGGAGAAAACGCATACGCCCTTTTAGGCCAAGAAAGCAAGCGGGCAATGCAAATCTGCACTACAAAGAAGTATCACTTCCCACCGGTCAAAAGGGACATCCACAAAATGTGTAAAAACCATAAAGGCAAGACAGGCCCTGGAGAACAAGGAGCCTTGTTATGCTGATGGGTGGGATGTAAATTGCCAACTGCCTCTCTGGAGGAGTGCATTGCGTTCCCTAAAAGAAATAAACAACAGAGCTACAGAGCCAAGGGCACTTCCAGTCTAGGGAATATACCTTGTGAAAACTGAAAATCAATAAGACAGAGCCACCCCAAAATTTAGGGCTGCACTGCTTACAAGGACCTCAACTTGGGTACACCTTAAATATCCCAGGAAATATAAAAATGGTTCAAAAAATTGTGGTACTTTCGTATGATGGAATATCCCTCAGCCATGAAATCAATGTCATAAGACCAGTAGCAGCAAAATGGGTGGATTCAGGTACGATGATTCTAAGTGAAATAAGTCACAGAGAAAAAGAAACTTATCATAAGATATCACTTATGAAGATCCTGTAAACATGGCTACACTTAAACTGAGTTAGGAAAGAGAACAGTGTCTCACATTTAGAAAACACTCTTATGCCTGCTTAAGGGGGAAGGAGAAGTGGGATGATTCATAAAACCAGAGTTTGATATAAGCACAGGTACCGTTCCAAAAACCAACTATGGAATAGACAAGACCTACACCTTCCTCAGTGAAAGGGACTCAAAACCCCATATTTCCCGCAGAGGAATATAGCTGACTAGTAAGAATCTTAAAACCTATGTATTGATATGTCTCCATAAGGGAATCAAGTGTGTCTAGACTGGCATAAACATGGCAGCGAGAATCAGCTCAAACCCACTATAAAAAGGAATTTCAAAAACAAAACAAAAAAAACTGGGAAATTTTTTACAATTCCTTCAGGGTCTCTGATGAAACATGGAATGACCCTATCTACCACGGCAGCTGGATGTGGCATAAGGCTGGACACTTGGGACTGAGAGGATTGGTGAGATTGGGTGAGCAAATGCAGACCCTTTAAAGCACAAATTCCTGGGACCCATTCCATGGGTCCCAACTCTCCAGGTTGATGGGAATATTACTACAGTTATAACATGTACGGGAAACCTAGAGAACGGACACACTGTGAATACGAAAGGTTTCTAAAACTCAACGAATAGTCCCTCTCCTGGTGCTCTGGTTTGACTTTCCATCTGCTTTACTATCAACCTCCCAACTTGGAGAGACAGCCACTTTAAACTCCTGGTTCGCTCAGGTTGCCAATTTGGCAGAGGATGAAAGGGAAGAGGGAGAACCAATGAGAGAGTAGCTGTTAGGCATTTTGACGGGCACATATCACTGTAATTTCCCAGCAGGAAGAAGAATTAAGCAAAGTCTCAACCACCCACCGGGAACCAGTATAGGTCCTGAACCAAAATTTTGGACTTGCGGTCAGCTCACCAAAAACGAGTTGAAAAATGGAGCTCAGGGGCACAGCAAACCAAAAAGTGGCCGAGTAGTAAAGGAAAACCATCGTCCAAAAATCTGTTGAGGGAAGGCAACGAGGTGGACTTGAATGCGAGGCAGCATAGCAGGAAACAGATTTCAAGAGGTACGTTCGAATCGCGTTTAAAGCACAGGAAGAGGGGCACAACTTCGACAATGATGCACTTGGCCAAAGAGGGCGTATGCGTTTTCCCCTGAATATATTCAGGGGAAAACGCATACGCCCTTTTTGGCCAAGCAAGCAAGCGGGCAATGCAAATCTGCACTACAAAGAAGTATCACTTCCCACCGGTCAAAAGGGACATCCACAAAATGTGTAAAGACCAGAAAGGCAAGACAGGCCCTGGAGAACAGGGAGCCTTGTTATGCTGATGGGCGGGATGTAAATTGCCAACTGCCTCTCTGGAGGAGTGCATTGTGTTCCCTAAAACAAGTAAACAACACAGCTACAGAGCCAAGGGCACTTCCAGTCTAGGGAATATACCTTGGGAAAACTGAAAATCAATAAGACAGAGCCACCCCAAAATTTAGGGCTGCACTGCTTACAAGGACCTCAACTTGGGTACACCTTAAATATCCCAGGAAATATAAAAATGCTTCAAAAAATTGTGGTACTTACGTACGATGGAATATCCCTCAGCCATGAAATCAATGTCATAAGACCAGTAGCAGCAAAATGGGTGGATTCAGGTACGATGATTCTAAGTGAAATAAGTCACACAGAAAAAGAAACTTATCATAAGATATCACTTATGAAGATCCTGTAAACATGGCTACACTTGAACTGAGTTAGGAAAGAGAACAGTGTCTCACATTTAGAAAACACTCTTATGCCTGCTTAAGGGGGAAGGAGAGGTGGGGTGATGCATAAAACCAGAGTTTGATATAAGCACAGGTACCGTTCCAAAAACCAACTATGGAATAGACAAGACCTACACCTTCCTTAGTGAAATGGACTCAAAACCCCATATTTCCCGCAGAGGAATATATCTGACTAGTAAGAATCTTAAAACCTATGTATTGATATGTCTCCGTAAGGGAATCAAGTGTGTCTAGACTGGCATAAACATGGCAGCGAGAATCAGCTCAAACCCAGGATAAAAAGGAATTTCAAAAACAAAACAAAAAAACTGGGAAATTCTTTACAATTCCTTCAGGGTCTCTGATGAAACCTGGAATGACCCTATCTACAACGACAGCTGGATGTGGCATAAGGCTGGACACTTGGGACTGAGAGGATTGGTGAGATTGGGTGAGCAAATGCAGACCCTTTAAAGCACAAATGCCTGGCACCCATTCCATGGGTCCCAACTCTCCAGGTTGTAGGGAATATTACTACAGTTATAACATGTACGGGAAACCTAGAGAACGGACACACTGTGAATACGAAAGGTTTCGAAAACTCAACGAATAGTTCCTCTCCTGGTGCTCCGGTTTGACTTTCCATCTGCTTTACTATCAACCTCCCAACTTGGAGAGACAGCCCCTTTAAACTCCTGGTTCGCACAGGTTTCCAATTTGGCAGAGGATGAAAGGGAAGAGGGAGAACCAATGAGAGAGTAGCTGTTAGGCAGTTGGACGGGCACATATCACTGTAATTTCCTGGCAGGAAGAAGTTTTAACCAAAGTCTCCGCCACCCACCGGGAACCAGTATAGGTCCTGAAACAAAATTTTGGACATGCTGTCAGCTCACCAAAAACGAGTTGAAAAATGGAGCTCAGGGGCACAGCAATTCACAAACTGGCCGAGTAATAAAGGACAACTATCGTCCAAAAATCTGTTGAGGGAAGGCAACGAGGCGGACTTGAAAGCGAGGCAGAATAGCAGGAAACAGATTTCAAGAGGTACGTTGGAATCGCCTTTAAAGCACAGGAAGAGGGGCACAACTTCAACAATGATGCACTTTGCCAAAAAGGGCATATGCGTTTTCTCAGGAGAAAACGCATACACCCTTTTTGGCCAAGCAAGCAAGCGGGAAATGCAAATCTGCAGTACAAAGAAGTATCACTTCCCACCGGTCAAAAGGGACATCCACAAAATGTGTAAAAACCAGAAAGGAAAGACAGGCCCTGGAGAACAGGGAGCCTTGTTATGCTGATGGGCGGGATGTAAATTGCCAACTGCCTCTCTGGAGGAGTGCATTGTGTTCCCTAAAACAAGTAAACAACACAGCTACAGAGCCAAGGGCACTTCCAGTCTAGGGAATATACCTTGGGAAAACTGAAAATCAATAAGACAGAGCCACCCCAATATTTAGGGCTGCACTGCTTACAAGGACCTCAACTTGGGTACACCTTAAATATCACAGGAAATATAAAAATGGTTCAAAAAATTGTGGTACCTACGTACGATGGAATATCCCTCAGCCATGAAATCAATGTCATAAGAACAGTAGCAGCAAAATGGGTGGATTCAGGTATGATGATACTAAGTGAAATAAGTCACAGAGAAAAAGATACTTATCATAAGATATCACTTATGAAGATCCTGTAAACATGGCTACACCTGAACTGAGTTAGGAAAGAGAACAGTGTCTCACATTTAGAAAACACACTTATGCCTGCTTAAGGGGGAAGGAGAGGTGGGGTGATGCATAAAACCAGAGTTTGATATAAGCACAGGTACCGTTCCAAAAACCAACTATGGAATAGACAAGACCTACACCTTCCTCAGTGAAAGGGACTCAAAACACCATATTTCCCGCAGAGGAATATATCTGACTAGTAAGAATCTTAAAACCTATGTATTGAAATGTCTCCGTAAGGGAATCAAGTGTGTCTAGTCTGGCATAAACATGGCAGCGAGAATCAGCGCAAACCCACTATAAAAAGGAATTTCAAAAAGAAAACAAAAAAACTGTGAAATTCTTTAAAATTCTTTCAGGGTCTCTGATGAAACCTGGAAAGACCCTATCTACAACTACAGCTGAATGTGAAATAAGGCTGGACACTTGGGACTGAGAGGATTGGTGAGATTGGGTGAGCAAATGCAGACCCTTTAAAGCACAAATGCCTGGCACCCATTCCATGGGTCCCAACTCTCCAGGTTGAAGGGAATATTACTACAGCTTTAACAAGTACAGGAAATCTAGAGAATGGACACACTGTGAATACGAAAGGTTTCTAAAACTCAACGAATAGTCCCTCTCCTGGTGCTCTGGTTTGACTTTCCACCTGCTTTACTATCAACCTCCCAACTTGGAGAGACAGCCCCTTTAACCTACTGGTTCGCACAGGTTGCCAACTTGGCAGAGGATGAAAGGGAAGGGGGAGAACCAATGAGAGAGTAGCTGTTAGGCATTTGGACTTGAACATATCACTCTAAATTCCCGGCAGGAAGAAGAATTAACCAAAATCTCAGCCCCCCTCGGGAATCAGTATAGGTCTTGAATCAAAATTTTGGACTTGTCGTCAGCTCACCAAAAACGAGTTGAAAAATGGAGCTTAGGGGCACAGCTATTCAAAAACTGGCCGAGTAATAAAGGACAACTATCGTCCAAAAATCTGTTGAGGGAAGGCAATGAGGCGGACTTGAAAGCGAGGCAGAATAGCAGGAAACAGATTTCAAGAGGTACGTTGGAATCGCCTTTAAAGCACAGGAAGAGGGGCACAACTTCGACAATGATGCACTTGGCCAAAAAGGGCGTATGCGTTTTCTCCTGAATATATTCAGGAGAAAACGCATACGCCCTTTTTGGCCAAGCAAGCAAGCGGGCAATGCAAATCTGCACTACAAAGAAGTAGCACTTCCCACCGGTCAAAAGGGACATCCACAAAATGTGTAAAAACCAGAAAGGCAAGACAGGCCCTGGAGAACAGGGAGCCTTGTTATGCTGATGGGCGGGATGTAAATTGCCAACTGCCTCTCTGGAGGAGTGCATTGTGTTCCCTAAAACATGTAAAGAACAGAGCTACAGAGCCAAGGGCACTTACAGTCTAGGGAATATACCTTGGGAAAACTGAAATTCAATAAGACAGAGCCAGCCCAAAATTTAGGGCTGCACTGCTTACAAGGACCTCAACTTGGGTACACCTTAAATATCCCAGGAAATATAAAAATGGTTCAAAAAATTGTGGGACTTACGTACGATGGAATATCCCTCAGCCATGAAATCAATGACATAAGACCAGTAGCAGCAAAATGGGTGGATTCAGGTACGATGATTCTAAGTGAAATAAGTCACACAGAAAAAGAAACTTATCATAAGATATCACTTATGAAGTTCCTGTGAACATGGCTACACTGGAACTGAGTTAGGAAAGAGAACAGTGTCTCACATTTAGACAACACTCTTATGCCTGCTTATGGGGGAAAGAGAGGTGGGGTGATGCATAAAACCAGAGTTTGATATAAGCAAAGGTACCGATCCAAAAAACAACAATGGAATAGACAAGACCTACACCTTCCTCAGTGAAAGGGACTCAAAACCCCATATTTCCCGCAGAGGAATATATCTGACTAGTAAGAATCTAAAAACCTATGTATTGATATGTCTCCATAAGGGTATCAAGTGTGTCTAGACTGGCATAAACGTGGCAGCGAGAATCAGCTCAAACCCACTCTAAAAAGGAATTTCAAAAACAAAACAAAAAAACTGGGAAATTCTTTACAATTCCTTCAGAGTCTCTGATGAAACCTGGAATGACCCTATCTACAACGACAGCTGGATGTGTCATAAGGCTGGACACTTGGGACTGAGAGGATTGGTGAGATTGGGTGAGCAAATGCAGACCCTTTAAAGCAATAATGCATGGCAACCTTTCCATGGGTCCCAACTCTCCAGGTTGAAGGGAATATTACTACAGTTATAACATGTACGGGAAACCTAGAGAACGGACACACTGTGAATACGAAAGGTTTCTAAAACTCAACGAATAGTCCCTCTCCTGGTGCTCCGCTTTGAATTTCCATCTGCTTTACTATCAACCTCCCAACTTGGAGAGACAGCCCCTTTAAGCTCCTGGTTCGCACAGGTTGCCAGTTTGGCAGAGGATGAAAGGGAAGAGGGAGAACCAATGAGAGAGTAGCTGTTAGGCATTTGGACGGGCACATATCACTGTAATTTCCCGGCAGGAAGAAGAGTTAACCAAAGTCTCAGCCCCCCACCGGGAAACAGCATAGGTCCTGAACCAAAATTTTGGACTTGCGGTCAGCTCACCAAAAACGAGTTGAAAAATGGAGCTCAGGGGCACAACAATTCACAAACTGGCCGAGTAATAAAGAACAACTATCGTCCAAAAATCTGTTGAGGGAAGGCAACGAGGCAGACTTGAAAGCGAGGCAGAATAGCAGGAAACAGATTTCAAGAGGTACGTTGGAATCGCCTTTAAAGCACAGGAAGAGGGGCACAACTTCGACAATGATGCACTTGGCCAAAAAGGGCGTATGCGTTTTCGCCTGAATATATTCAGGTGAAGACGCATACGCCCTTTTTGGCCAAGCAAGCAAGCGGGCAATGCAAATCTGCACTACAAAGAAGTAGAACTTCCCACCGGTCAAAAGGGACATCCACAAAATGTGTAAAAACCAGAAAGGCAAGACAGGCCCTGGAGAACAGGGAGCCTTGTTATGCTGATGGGCGGGATGTAAATTGCCAACTGCCTCTCTGGAGGAGTGCATTGTGTTCCCTAAAACAAGTAAACAACAGAGATACAGAGCCAAGGGCACTTCCAGTCTAGGGAATATACCTTGGGAAAACTGAAAATCAGTAAGACAGAGCCACCCCAAAATTTAGGGCTGCACTGCTTACAAGGACCTCAACTTGGGTACACCTTAAATATCCCAGGAAATATAAAAATGGTTCAAAAAATTGTGGTACTTTCGTACGATGGAATATCCCTCAGCCATGAAATCAATGTCATAAGACCAGTAGCAGCAAAATGGTTGGATTCAGGTACGATGATTCTAAGTGAAATAAGTCACACAGAAAAAGAAACTTATCATAAGATATCACTTATGAAGATCCTGTAAACATGGCTACACTTGAACTGAGTTAGGAAAGAGAACAGTGTCTCACATTTAGAAAACACTCTTATGCCTGCTTAAGGGGGAAGGAGAAGTGGGGTGATGCATAAAACCAGAGTTTGATATAAGCACAGGTACCATTCCAAAAACCAACTATGGAATAGACAAGACCTACACCTTCCTCAGTGAAAGGGACTCAAAACCCCATATTTCCCGCAGAGGAATATATCTGACTAGTAAGAATCTTAAAACCTATGTATTGATATGTCTCCGTAAGGGAATCAAGTGTGTCTAGACTGGCATAAACATGGCAGCGAGAATCAGCTCAAACCCACTATGAAAAGGAATTACAAAAACAAAACAAAACAAAAAAGGAAATTCTTCACAATTCCTTCAAGGTCTCTGATGAAACCTGGAATGACCCTATCTACAGTGACAGCTGGATGTGGCATAAGGCTGGACACTTGGGAATGAGAAGATTGGTGAGATTGGGTGAGCAAATGCAGACACTTTAAAGCAATAATGCATGACACCCATTCCATGGGTCCCAATTCTCCAGGTTGATGGGAATATTACTACAGCTATAATATGTAAGGGAAACCTAGAGAATGGACACACTGTGAATACGAATGGTTTCTAAAACTCAACGAATAGTCCCTCTCCTGGTGCTCCCGTTTGATTTTCCAACTGCTTTACTATCAATCTGCCAACTTGGAGAGACTGCCCCTTTAACCTACTGGTTCGCACAGGATGCCAGTTTGGCTGAAGATGAAAGTGAAGAGGGAGAACCAATGAGAGAGTAGCTGTTAGGCATTTGGACGGGCACATGTCTATCTAATTTCCCAGCATTAAGAAGAATTAACCAAAGTCTCAGCCCCCCACCGGGAACCAGTATAGGTCATGAACCACAATTTTGGACTTTCGGTCAGCTCACAAAAAACAAGTTGAAAAATGGAGCTCAGGGGCACAGCAATTCACAAACTGGCAGAGTAATATAGACAAATATTGTCCAAATATCTGTTGAGGGAAGGCAACGAGGTGGACTTGAAAGCTAGGCAGAATAGCAGGAAACAGATTTCAAGTGGTACGTTGGAATTGACTTTAAAGCACAGGATGAGGGGCACAACTTCAAAAATGTTGCACTTGAGCAAAAAGGGCATATGCATTTTCTCCTGAATATATTCAGGAGAAAACGCATACGCCCTTTTTGGCCAAGCAAGCAAGCGGGCAATGCAAATCTGCACT
Organism: Hyperoodon ampullatus; assembly: GCF_949752795.1. NCBI lineage: Eukaryota > Metazoa > Chordata > Mammalia > Artiodactyla > Ziphiidae > Hyperoodon > Hyperoodon ampullatus. The sequence continues at coordinate 244,332 of NW_027641052.1, read as the reverse complement.
ACAAAGAAGTATCACTTCCCACTGTTCAAAAGGGACATCCACAAAATGTGTAAAATCTAGAAAGGCAAGACAGGCCCCGGAAAACAGGGAGGCTTGTTTTGCTGATGGGCGGGATGTAAACTGCCAACTGCATCTCTGGAGGAGTGCATTGTGTTCCCTAAAACAAGTAAACAACAGAGCTACAGAGCCAAGGACACTTCCAGTCTAGGGAATATACCTTGGGAAACCTGAAAATCAATAAGACAGAGCCACCCCAAAATTTAGGGCTGCACTGCTTACAAGAACCTCAACTTGGGTACACCTTAAATATCCCAGGAAATATAAAAATGGTTTAAAAAATTGTGGTACTTCCGAACGATGGAATATCCCTTAGCCATGCAATCAATGGCATAAGACCAGTAGCAGCAAAATGAGTGGATTGAGGTATGATGCTTCTAAGTGAAATAAGTCACACAGAAAAAGAAACTTATATTAAGATATCACTTATGAAGATCCTGTAAACATGGCTACACTTTAACTCAGTTAAGAAAGAGAACAGAGTCTCACCTTTGGAAAACACACTGATGCCTGCTTTAGGGGGAATGAGAGGTGGGGTGATGCATAAAACCAGAGTTTGATATAAGCACAGGTACCGTTCCAAACACAAACTATGGAATAGACAAGACCTACACCTTCGTCAGTGAAAGGGACCCGAGGCATCTGTGAGTAACCGTGAGCTGAGCCCCAGGCCAGCTGCTCCTGAACTTTTCCCACCCTTCGCAGGTAAAACACCTGAATATGTACAAGGGCTTGAAAGCTTAGAGGAAGGGCCGTGGAGCCACACCAGCGACAGCACGCAGGCCAACTTGGTGCCTACAGGCCAGCCAGGATGGTCCTGGCCCTGGGCGCTCTTCTGGAAGCTTTCCATTGCCCTGCCTGAGATACCCTTCCTGTCCCTGCCCCCACTGATTTTTTCCTTCCTCACCTCTGTCCGGAGAGAAATTCCAACGGAAGTTGTGGGTGAAACACCCTCTTGTTTACACGTGGCATCCTGGCAACTCCTGCAGAAAGTCCAGCAGAGTCCCACTCACACCGGGCCACCCACAAAGCCGTGGCCCCTCACTCTCTCCCACCAGCACAGCCCCGACACTGCTGACGGGGCAGAGATCATAGAGTCAGGCACAGATTCAGTGGGTATTGCTGCCTGCAGTGCTGTTTATATTGACCTCATCCCAGGCACACCTGGGGAGGGCCGGCCGGCAGGGTCAGGCTACCCAGGTCAGCTAATCCTCAGCCCTCAGGGAATCACATTGTTGAAAATGGACCTCGCTAAGGGAGAATAGAAGCCAAGGAATAAAAGGACACAAGGCCATTTGAAGCACCGTAGGTGTGTCTAGAGGTAATCACGTGACTTGAAGTAAGTCAGAAAGTGAAAGACACATATGATATCTTATCTCTTATAGGTGTGACCGAAAAATGGATACCAGGACAGATATTTCCATGGAGAAGGGCAATCACAGATTCATTAAACAAACTTATGGTTCACCAATGGAAACGTGTGAGGGGTGGTTTCATTATGATATTGGGATTAACAGACATATACAAACACAGGTGACATATATAATCACCAAAGACCTACAGAATACCAAGAGAAGACTACTCAACATTCTGTCATAAGGCACATGGGAAAAGGATCCCAGGAAGAACAGACATATGTATATGTGTAAAAGAACCACATCTTCCACACCTACAACAAGCCAAACATTGTAATCAAATTTGCTGTAAAAAAAAAACTAAAATTAAATTAAAAACACGAAGAAGAAGTAGTGAGACAAACTTGAGGGGCTTTCTCCTGGCACATTCCATTCTAAATTCCAATCTAGAGCACGACTTCCATTGAGGCTCTGTTGCCCCAGTAACCAGATTTGGTAAGGGAGAACTGCTGCCACCTTGTGGCCGTTTCACACAACAGCAGCTTTAATCCCAGCGCTAATGGTCAGTTGATATTCAAAATCATTGCAGGCCTGTAAATGACACCTGCCCTGAAAACAAATCCTGGGTTCATATATCGACCAAAAAATTCAAAGGACGTCCATATTTCAAAACGACAGTTTCAAAAGGCATATTTTACACACATTAGTGTTCTGCTTCTTTTTCTTTCTTTCTTTTTTTGTTAAAAAAACGGGAATGGCAAAAAGCATCCCTCAGAATGGGCGAAAATATTTGCAAACGAATCAATGGACAAACGTTTAATCTCCAAAATATATAAAGAGCTCATGCAGCTTAATATTAAAAAAACAAACAACCCAATACAAAAATGGGCAGAAGATCTAAAGAGACGTTTCTTCAAAGAAGACACAGAGATGGCCAAGACGCACATGAAAAGCTGCTCAACATCACTAATTATTAGAGAAATGCAAATCAAAACTACAATGAGGTATCACCTCACACCTGTTAGAATCGGCATGAACAGAAAATCTACAAACAACGAATTCTGGGGAGGGTGTGGACAAAAGGATCCCTCTTCCACTAGTGGTGGAAATGTAAATTGATACAGTCACGATGGAGAACAGTATGGAGTTTCCTTAAAAAAACTAGAAATAGAATTACCATATGATCCAGCAATCCCACTTCTGGGCATATACCCAGAGAAAACCATAAATCAAAAAGGCACATTCACCACAATGCTCATTTCAGCACTATTTACGATAGCCAGGTAATGGAAGCAACCTAAATACCCACAGACCGACGAATGGATAAAGATGTGGTACATATATAAAATGGAATATTACTCAGCCATAAGAAGGAATGAAACTGGGTCATTTGTAGAGACGTCGATGGATCTAGAGACTGTCATATAGAATGAAGTAAGTCAGAAAGAGAAAAAAAAATATTGTATATTAATGCATATATGTGGAACCTAGAAAAATGGTACAGATGAACTGGTTTGCAGGGAAGAAATAGAGACACAGAGGTAGAGAACACACGTATGGACACCAAGTGTGGGAAGCCATGGGGAGGTGGTGTTGGGATGAGTTGGGAGATTGGGATTGACCTGTATACATGTATATGCATAAAATACATAACTAATAATAACCTGCTGTATAAAAAAATAAAGAAAATAAAATTTCAAAAAATAAAATTTAAAAATAAAACAGAAAAAAGTTCTTCCCTTCACACAGATGTATTTATATGAATGAATTATTTCCATGCTTATATCTATAAATACATAAAAGAGGAATAAAATCTAACTTGAACAAAAAAAGAAAAAAAAAAACCCTGAACCCACCAGTTATACAGAGGAAAACCCTATCAGGGCACTTGCTCCAGCGGTAAACTATTCTGAAATTGGTCAGAGGTGGGGAATCATCTCCCATAGAGCCAGCAGCCCACTCCTACGCAAGGAGCGTTCTCATTGCAAAGCTGCGGGCCATGCCGAGGCATCTGTGAGTAACCGTGAGCTGAGCCCCAGGCCAGCTGCTGTTGAACTTTTCCCACCCTTCCCAGGTAAAACACCTGAATATGTACAAGGGCTTGAAAGCCTAGAGGAAGGGCCGTGGAGCCACACCAGCGACAGCACGCAGGCCAACTTGGTGCCTGCAGGCCAGCCATGATGGTCCTGGCCCTGGGCGCTCTTCTGGAAACTTTCCATTGCCCTGCCTGAGATACCCCTCCTGTCCCGGCCCCCACTGCTTTTTTCCTTCCTCACCCTTGTCCAGAGAGATATTCCAGCGGAAGGTATGGGTGACACATCCTCCTGTTTACTGTTGGCAGCCTGGCAACTCTTGCAGAAAGTCCAGCAGAGACCCTCTCACAACGGGCCACCCACAAAGCCGTGGCCCCCCACTGCCTCCCACCAGCACAGCCCCGAGACCTCTGACGGGGCAGAGAATATGGAGTCAGGCAGAGATTCAGGGGCTATTGCTGCCTGCAGTGCTGTTTATATTGACCTCAACCCAGGCACACCTGGGGAGGGCCGGCCGGCAGGGTCAGGCTACCCAGGTCAGCTAATCCTCAGCCCTCAGGGTATCACATTGTTGAAAATGGACCTCGCTAAGGCAGAATAGAAGCCAAGGAATAAAAGGACACAATGTCATTTGCAGCACCGTAGGTGTGTCTAGAGGTAATCACGTGACTTGTAGTAAGTCAGAAAGTGAAAGACACATATAATATCATATATCTTATAGGTTTGACCGAAAAATGGATACCAGGGCAGATATTTCCACGGAGAAGGGCAATCACAGATTCATTCAACAAACTTATGGTTCACCAATGGAAAGATGTGAGGATTGGTTTCATTATGATATTGGGGTTAACAGACATATACAAACACAGGTGACATATATAATCACCAAAGACCTACAGAATACCAAGAGAAGGCCACTCAACATTCTGTCATAAGGTACATGGGAAAAGAATCCCAGGAAGAACAGACATATGTATATGTGTAAAAGAACCACATCTTCCACACCTACAACAAGCCAAACATTGTAATCAAATTTGCTGTAAGAAAAAATAAAAAATTACATTAAAAACACGAACAAGAAGTAGTGAGACAAACTTGAGGGGCTTTCTCCTGGCACATTCCATTCTAAATTCCAATCTAGAACACGACTTCCATTGAGGCTCGTTGCCCCAGTAACCAGATTTGGTAAGGGAGAACTGCTGCCACCTTGTGGCCGTTTCACACAACAGCAGCTTTAATCCCAGCGCTAATGGTCAGTTGATATTCAAAATCATTGCAGGCCTGTAAATGACACCTGCCCTGAAAACAAATCCTGGGTTCATATATCGACCAAAAAATTCAAAGGTTGTCCATATTTCAAAACGACAGTTTCAAAAGGCATATTTTACACACATTAGTGTTCTGCTTCTTTTTCTTTCTTTCTTTTTTTGTTAAAAAACGGGAATGGCAAAAAGCATCCCTCAGAATGGGCGAAAATATTTGCAAACGAATCAATGGACAAAGGATTAATCTCCAATATATATAAAGAGCTCATGCAGCTTAATATTAAAAAAACAACCCAATACAAAAAAGGGCAGAAGATCTAAAGAGATGTTACTTCAAAGAAGACCCAGAGACGGCCAAGACGCACATGAAAAGCTGCTCAACATCACTAATTATTAGAGAAATGCAAATGAAAACTACAATGAGGTATCACCTCACGCCTGTTAGAATCGGCATCATCAGAAAATCTACAAACAACGAATTCTGGGGAGGGTGTGGACAAAAGGATCCCTCTTCCACTAGTGGTGGAAATGTAAATTGATACAGTCACGATGGAGAACAGTATGGAGTTTCCTTAAAAAAACTAGAAATAGAATTACCATATGATCCAGCAATCCCACTTCTGGGCATATACCCAGAGAAAACCATAAATCAAAAAGGCACATTCACCACAAGGCTCATTTCAGCACTATTTACGATAGCCAGGTAATGGAAGCAACCTAAATACCCACAGACAGACGAATGGATAAAGATGTGGTACATATATGAAATGGAATATTACTCAGCCATAAGAAGGAATGAAACTGGGTCATTTGTAGAGACGTCGATGGATCTAGAGACTGTCATACAGAATGAAGTAAGTCAGAAAGAGACAAACAAATATTGTATATTAATGCATATATGTGGAACCTAGAAAAATGGGACAGATGAACTGGTTTGCAGGGAAGAAAGAGAGACACAGAGGTAGAGAACACACGTATGGACACCAAGTGTGGGAAGCCATGGGGAGGTGGTGTTGGGATGAGTTGGGAGACTGGGATTGACCTGTATACATATATATGCATAAAATACATAACTAATAATAACCTGCTGTATAAAAAATAAATAAAATAAAATTTCAAAATTTTTAAAAATAAAATTTAAAATTAAAACAGAAAAAAGTTCTTCCCTTCACACAGATGTATTTATATGAATGAATTAATTCCATGCTTATGTCTATAAGTACATAAAAGAGGAATAAAATCTAACCTGAACCAAAAAAGATTAAAAAAACCTGAAACCACGAGTTAGACATATGAAAACTTTATCAGGGCACTTGCTCCAGCAGTAAACAATTCTGAAATTGGTCAGAGGTGGGGAATCATCTCCCATAGAGCCAGCAGCCCACTCCTATGCAAAGAGCGTCCTCATTGCAAAGCGGGGGCCATGCCGAGGCATCTGTGAGTAACCGTGAGCTGAGCCCCAGGCCAGCTGCTGTTGAACTTTTCCCACCCTTCCCAGGTAAAACACCTGAATATGTACAAGGGCTTGAAAGCCTAGAGGAAGGGGCGTGGAGCCACACCAGCGACAGCACGCAGGCCAACTTGGTGCCTGCAGGCCAGCCAGGATGGTCCTGGCCCTGGGCGCTCTTCTGGAAGCTTTCCATTGCCCTGCCTGAGATACCCCTCCTGTCCCGGCACCCCCTGCTTTTTTCCTTCCTCACCTCTGTTCGGAGAGAAATTCCAGTGGATGGTATGGGTGACACATCCTCTTCTTTACAGGTGGCAGCCTGGCAACTCCTGCAGAAAGTCCAGCAGAGACCCACTCACACCGGGCCACCCACAAAGCCGTGGCCCCTCACTCCCTCCCACCAGCACAGCCCCGAGACTGCTGACGGGGCAGAGAATATGGAGTCAGGCACAGCTTCAGGGGCTATTGCTGCCTGCAGCGCTGTTTATATTGACCTCAACCCAGGCACACCTGTGGAGGGCGGGCCGGCAGGGTCAGGCTACCCAGGTCAGCTAATCCTCAGCCCTCAGGGAATCACATTGTTGAAAATGGACCTCGCTAAGGCAGAATAGAAGCCAAGAATAAAAGGACACAATGCCATTTGCAGCACCGTAGGTGTGTCTAGAGGTAATCACGTGACTTGTAGTAAGTCAGAAAGTGAAAGCCACATATCATATCATATCTCTTATAGGTGTGACCGAAAAATGGATACCAGGGCGGATATTTCCACGGAGAAGGGCAATCACAGATTCATTCAACAAACTTATGGTTCACCAAAGGAAAGGTGTGAGGAATGGTTTCATTATGATATTGGGGTTAACAGACATATACAAACACAGGTGACATATATAATCACCAAAGACCTACAGAATACCAGAAGACTACTCAACAGTCTGTCATAAGGTACATGGGAAAAGGCTCCCAGGAAGAACAGACATATGTATATGTGTAAAAGAACCACATCTTCCACACCTACAACAAGCCAAACATTGTAATCAAATTTGCTGTAATAAAAAATAAAAAATTAGATTAAAAACACGAAGAAGAAGTAGTGAGACAAACTTGAGGGGCTTTCTCCTGGCACATTCCATTCTAAATTCCAATCTAGAACACGACTTCCATTGAGGCTCTGTTGCCCCAGTAACCAGATTTGGTAAGGGAGAACTGCTGCCACCTTGTGGCCGTTTCACACAACAGCAGCTTTAATCCCAGCGCTAATGGTCAGTTGATATTCAAAATCATTGCAGGCCTGTAAATGACACCTGCCCTGAAAACAAATCCTGGGTTCATATAGCGACCAAAAAATTCAAAGGTTGTCCATATTTCAAAACGACAGTTTCAAAAGGCATATTTTACACACATTAGTGTTCTGCTTCTTTTTCTTTCTTTCTTTTTTTGTTAAAAAAACGGGAATGGCAAAAAGCATCCCTCAGAATGGGCGAAAATATTTCCAAACGAATCAATGGACAAAGGTTTAATCTCCAATATATATAAAGAGCTCATGCAGCTTAATATTAAAAAAACAAACAACCCAATACAAAAATGGTCAGAAGATCTAAAAGACGCTTCTTCAAAGAAGACACAGAGACGGCCAAGACACACATGAAAAGCCTGCTCAACATCACTAATTATTAGAGAAATGCAAATCAAAACTACAATGAGGTATCACCTCACACCTGTTAGAATCGGCATCATCAGAAAATCTACAAACAACGAATTCTGGGGAAGGTGTGGACAAAAGGATCCCTCTTCCACTAGAGGTGGAAATGTAAATTGATACAGTCACGATGGAGAACAGTATGGAGTTTCCTTAAAAAAACTAGAAATAGAATTACCATATGATCCAGCAATCCCACTTCTGGGCATATACCCAGAGAAAACCATAAATCAAAAAGGCACATTCACCACAATGCTCATTTCAGCACTATTTACGATAGCCAGGTAATGGTAGCAACCTAAATACCCACAGACAGACGAATGGATACAGATGTGGTACATATATAAAATGGAATATTACTCAGCCATAAGAAGGAATGAAACTGGGTCATTTGTAGAGACGTCGATGGATCTAGAGACTGTCATATAGAATGAAGTCAGTCAGAAAGAGAAAAACAAATATTGTATATTAATGCATATATGTGGAACCTAGAAAAATGGTACAGATGAACTGGTTTGCAGGGAAGAAATAGAGACACAGAGGTAGAGAACACACGTATGGACACCAAGTGTGGGAAGCCATGGGTAGGTGGTGTTGGGATGAGTTTTGAGACTGGGATTGCCCTGTATACATGTATATGCATAAAATACATAACTAATAATAACCTGCTGTATAAAAAAATAAATAAAATTAAACTTCAAAATTTTAAAAAATAAAATTTAAAAATAAAACAGAAAAAAGTTCTTCCCTTCACACAGATGTATTTATATGAATGAATTATTTCCATGCTTATATCTATAAATACATAAAAGAGGAATAAAATCTAACTTGAACCAAAAAAGAAAAAAAAAATCCTGAACCCACGAGTTAGACACAGGAAAACCCTATCAGGGCACTTGCTCCAGTGGTAAACAATTCTGAAATTGGTCAGAGGTGGGGAATCATCTCCCATAGAGCCAGCAGCCCACTGCTACGCAAGGAGCGTCCTCATTTCAAAGCTGGGGGCCATGCCGAGGCATCTGTGAGTAACGGTGAGCTGAGCCCCAGGCCAGCTGCTGTTGAACTTTTCCCACCCTTCCCAGGTAAAACACCTGAATATGTACAAGGGCTTGAAAGCCTAGAGGAAAGGCCGTGGAGCCACACCAGCGACAGCACGCAGGCCAACTTGGTGCCTGCCGGACAGCCAGGATGGTCCTGGCCCTGGGCGCTCTTCTGGAAGCTTTCCATTGCCCTGCCTGAGATACCCCTCCTGTCCCGGCACCCACTGCTTTTTTCCTTCCTCAACTATGTCCGGAGAGAAATTCCAGCGGAAGGTATTGGTGACACATCCTCTTCTTTACAGGTGGCAGCCTGGCAACTCCTGCAGAAAGTCCAGCAGTGACCCACTCACACCGGGCCACCCACAAAGCCGTGGCCCCTCACTCCCTCCCACCAGCACAGCCCCGAGACTGCTGACGGGGCAGAGAATATGGAGTCAGGCACAGCTTCAGGGGCTATTGCTGCCTGCAGCGCTGTTTATATTGACCTCAACCCAGGCACACCTGGGGAGGGCCGGCCGGCAGGGTCAGGCTACACAGGTCAGCTAATCCTCAGCCCTCAGGGAATCACATTGTTGAAAATGGACCTCGCTAAGGCAGAATAGAAGCCAAGGAATAAAAGGACACAATGCCATTTGCAGCACCGTAGGTGTGTCTAGAGGTAATCATGTGACTTGTAGTAAGTCCGAAAGTGAAAGACACATATCATATCATATCTCTTATAGGTGTGACCGAAAAATGGATACCAGGGCAGATATTTCCACGGAGAAGGGCAATCAGAGATTCATTAAACAAACTAATGGTTCACCAATGGAAAGGTGTGAGGATTGGTTTCATTATGATATTGGGGTTAACAGACATATACAAACACAGGTGACATATATAATCACCAAAGACCTACAGAATACCAAGAGAAGACTACTCAACATTCTGTCATAAGGTACATGGGAAAAGGATCCCAGGAAGAACAGACATATGTATATGTGTAAAAGAACCACATCTTCCACACCTACAACAAGCCAAACATTGTAATCAAATTTGCTGTAATAAAAAATAAAAAAATTAAACTAAAAACACGAACAAGAAGTAGTGAGACAAACTTGAGGGGCTTTCTCCTGGTACATTCCATTCTACATTCCAATCTAGAACACGACTTCCATTGAGGCTCTGTTGCCCCAGTAACCAGATTTGGTAAGGGAGAACTGCTGCCACATTGTGGCCGTTTCACAAAACAGCAGCTTTAATCCCAGCGCTAATGGTCAGTTGATATTCAAAATCATTGCAGGCCTGTAAATGACACCTGCCCTGAAAAGAAATCCTGGGGTCATATATCGACCAAAAAATTCAAAGGACGTCCATATTTCAAAACGACAGATTCAAAAGGCATATTTTACACACATTAGTGTTCTGCTTCTTTTTCTTTCTTTCTTTTGTTGTTAAAAAAACGGGAATGGCAAAAAGCATCCCTCAGAATGGGCGAAAATATTTGCAAACGAATCAATGGACAAACGTTTAATCTCCAATATATATAAAGAGCTCATGCAGCTTAATATTAAAAAAACAAACAACCCAATACAAAATTGGGCAGAAGATCTAAAGAGACGTTTCTTCAAAGAAGACACAGAGATGGCCAAGACCAACATGAAAAGCTGCTCAACATCACTAATTATTAGAGAAATGAAAATCAAAACTACAATGAGGTATCACCTCACACCTGTTAGAATCGGCATCATCAGAAAATCTACAAACAACAAATTCTGGGGAGGGTGTGGACAAAAGGATCCCTCTTCCACTAGTGGTGGAAATGTAAATTGATACAGTCACGATGGAGAACAGTATGGAGTTTCCTTAAAAAAACTAGAAATAGAATTACCATATGATCCAGCAATCCCACTTCTGGACATATACCCAGAGAAAACCATAAATCAAAAAGGCACATTCACCACAATGCTCATTTCAGCACTATTTACAATAGCCAGGTAATGGAAGCAACCTAAATACCCAAAGACAGACGAATGTATAAAGATGTGGTACATATATAAAATGGAATATTACTCAGCCATAAGAAGGAATGAAACTGGGTCATTTGTAGAGACGTCGATGGATCTAGAGACTGTCATACAGAATGAAGTAAGTCAGAAAGAGACAAACAAATATTGTATATTAATGCATATATGTGGAACCTAGAAAAATGGTATAGATGAACTGGTTTGCAGGGAAGAAATAGAGACACAGAGGTAGAGAACACACGTATGGACACCAAGTGTGGGATGCCATGGGGTGGTGGTGGTGGCATATGTTGGGAGATTGGGATTGACCTGTATACATCTATATGCATAAAATACATAACTAATAATAACCTGCTGTATAAAAATATAAATAAAATTATATTTTAAAATTTAAAAAAATAAAATTTAAAAATAAAACAGAAAAAAGTTCTTCCCTTCACACAGATGTATTTATATGAATGAATTATTTCCATGCTTATATCAATAAATACATAAAACAGGAATAAAATCTAACTTGAACCAAAAAAGGAAAAAAACCTGAACCCACCAGTTATACAGAGGAAAACCCTATCAGGGCACTTGCTCCAGCAGTAAACAATTCTGAAATTGGTCAGAGGTGGGGAATCATCTCCCATACAGCCAGCAGCCCACCCCCCAAGCAAGGAGGGTCCTCATTGCAAAGCTGGGGGACCGTTCCAAGGCATCTGTGAGTAAACGTGAGCTGAGCCCCAGTCCTGCGGCAGCTGAACTCTTCCCACTCTTTCCAGGTAAAACACCTGTATATGTACAAGAACTTGCAAGCTTAGAGGAAGGGCTGTGGAGCCACACCAGCGACAGCACACAGGCCGACTTGGAGCCTGCAGGCCAGTCAGGATGGTCCTGGCCCCAGATGCTCTTCTGGAAGCTTTCCATTTCCCTGCCTGAGATACCCCTCCTGCCACGGCCCCCACTGCTTTTTTACTTCCTCACCTCTGCCTGGGGAGAAATTCCAGCGGCAGGTATCGGTGACACATCCTCTTCTTTAGCAGGTGGCAGCCTAGCAACTCCTGCAGAAAGTCCAGCAGAGCCCCACTCACACTGGGCCACCCACAAAGCCACGGCCCCTCACTCCTTCCCACCAGCATAGCCCCGGCACTGCCTACGGGGCAGAGAATATGGCGTCAGTCACAGCTACAAGGGCTGTCGCTCACTGGAGAGCTGTTTATATTGCCCTCAACCCAGGCACACCTGTGGAGGGCTGGCAGGCAGTTTCAGGCTACCAAAATCAGCCAATCCTCACCCCTCAGGGGCTCACAGCTGCAGAAAATGAAACTTGCTAAACGGGCCAGGCCCTAGGATCAGGTGTGGGCTCTTGAGAGTCAGGATAGACAAGGGGCTGCAGCTGTGGCTTGTTTTCTTATCATTTTATCTGGTCCATGAGTGGAAAACAACTTCAAGAAGACACTATCCTAATGAGAGGAACCCTGGAGTCAGGGAGAGTAGTGATGGTGGGTGGAGACAGAGGCCTGGTTCCCTGGCTGCAGTGGAAGTGTCTGGAAGACCAGGCAGAAAGAGCCTGCAGAGAGTAATAGCCATGGTCACAGACCTGTCAGAGCTGCTGTTTGTTAGTTCAAGTCCTGCTCTGAGGTATTCTGTGTCAGCTGTGAGCGACAGGTGAGCTGGGGTTTCTCTGCAAGGTGGGCTATGTGCACAGTTCCTGTATGTCCAGCCCTGCTGGGTACCTGCCCAGGGGAGCTCCGTATCCTGGGAAGGGCCTGAGTAGGAGAGCCCCATGGGATGCTGGGTAGCTGCAGAGGTGAGCTCCATACCCTGGGAGGGACTTGACCACGAGAGCCCCGTGGGCTGTGGGGTAGGGGTGCAGCCCAGGTGAGCTCCATATCCTGGGATTGGCCTGACCACGAGAGCCCCATGGGCTGCTGGAGACCTGGTAAAGGATATCAGGACAGTCAGTGAAGCCACCGAGGATATACATCCAGTAGCTCCTATTTCCTACTCCCTGCTGGTCATTCTACCTTCCACCAGGCCATGGCATTCTGTATTAGACTTCAATGATGCCTTCTTCTGTATTCCATTCATCTCAGAGTCACAAGAATTTTTGGCTTGTGAGTGGCAGGACACAACATGCAACAAAAGCAGTAATTCTGGGCCTCCTGCCCCAATGGTTCAAAAAACCCCACACCATCATTGGGGAAATGTCCTCTAAAGACCTAAAAGTTCAACCTCTGTAAAAGGGAACCCTCCTTCAATATGCAGATGACATTCTGATCACAAGGCCTACTAAAGACGCCTCTGAACTACCTAGCCAAGAAAGGATAGAAGGTGTCCAAGAAAAACGCTCAAATATCCCAGGCTAAGGTGACATGCCTGTTCTTCATTCTCACAGATATTCGGAGAAACGCATCCCAGGATAGGGAAGAAGCCATTTGCAGCCTTACCTCTTCTAAAACTAGAAGACAGCTTAGGGGTTCCTGGGGAGGCCAAGGTTTTCTGCATCTGGATCCCTAACTACAGTGTAATAGCTGGGCCTCTACATGAAACACTGACACGAAAAGATGATGATCCTTTTGAATAGAATTCAGAAGCAGCCTTTCAAGAATGGAAAGAGCAGTCAATACAGACCCTTTCCCAGGAACTGCCTAATTTAGCTTAACCCTTTGACCTTTACATACCCGGTCAAAGGTTAATCGCCCTTGGAGCCTTAGTGCAAAAACTGGGACCACTTGAAATGGAGCAACACAAGAATGCCCTTCAGGTATGATAAACTATGGTCACCAAGGGCTTTGCCCACCGACTCATCAGGCCAGGATACTGGGGTATCTAAAAAGCTGGAAATCAGCAGCCCGCAAGGCCAGCTCCATCCTAAGGGAAAAGGACCCCACGTGGTGATCCTAACCACCCATCATGCCCTGAAGTTGCAGGGGTCGCTCTGTGGACACACTGACCTCGAATGAGGAGGCACTCCAACTCCAACCTCCAGAGAGATAAACGGGGGCAACGGGCCCCCAAGATGACTCGTGTGGCCATCACTTGACCTGGAGTTTCTCTCAGAAAACGACAAGACTGTGCCCCGAAAGAGCAGACTACTGCTTGCAGGACTTACTGCACCCAGAGGGGAGCTAATAAGCTTGGCGGGGGAAACGTATATCACGCTTTCACCATAGAAAACCCTACAGACACCGCGGTGATGGTGGCCAATATGACCGGCTGGACTGCTGGCTACTTCTAAAGGCCGTTGACTCAGTGGACGTCATGGTCCTGGATCACCACTGACCCTGGACTGTCTGGGAGTTGCGCGGGCAGGGCTCTGACACATGGTGCTGTTTGTACATTAATTCAGGGACCTAATTAAAGAAAGCACAGACTACTGGTCAGAGCATCTAGTCTGGCAAAAACTGTCAGCCTAAGGTCGCCGAACATATGTGGGGTGGGGTGAAACCTGCCACCGCAGCATCTCTGCGCCTCTCTTTCCTGGACCCTTAAAGGTCATTAGAATCTGTAACACTTCCAATGCTGGTGCTCAGGCGGACGAGAAGTGAGGCAGGAGGCCTTGGGACAATCAACCTCACCAGGAGGTTGGTGGGGAGACATTTTGCCCCTCCCCCTATGTATCAGGGCTCCCACCACAGCATGAAGCAGTTACAAAAGAGGGGTCTGCACCCTCAACACCCCAAGAATAAGGAACGGAACAAAAAGCAGAGGAGGTGTTCGTCTCCGGCAACGTTCATTAAAAATTCCTGGGAGATAAAAAGAGAATCTGGGCAATAAAATAAAGTCTAACTTGTTTTTCCTTTGTGCTTTGTCTAATTTCATGTGCTCCTAGGGTTCCGCATGCAGAGGTCCCACACCCGGCACTTCAGACCCGATTTCCTAGTGCAGAATGGCTGGGTCGACACCTCAGCTAGCGGGGTCCCATGCAGACTCCGCGGCACAGAGCCTGAGCTGCAGCCAACGCAGCCCTCGAGAGCTCCATCCCCTCCCTCCCACTGGCGCTGCCGGGGACCCTACACAGCAGCCCAGCCCACAGCCCATGGGGGAGTGCACGCTCTCACCTCTCCATTCTGTTTTCAAAATAATGTTTCCTTTGCTTCTGAACCAAACTTAGTCTTGATCTGTTGGCTCCAATGACACTGGGCACGGGGACTCCTGTTGGGGTCCACTCTGGAGGATCAGTAACAGAAATTGAGAACATTGTAACTTCAATGAACAGATGTGTGAGCCAAACTGTAGTTAACATAGAGCAGTGTATAATGCTCGGGTAAAATAAGATGTTTCTAAGACTTACATTTGATATTTCCATCACTTTCCTATAAGCAAGTTCAGTGAAGACGTCTGTCTTATTTGTCAGGTCAACATTAGAGAAATGAAGTGATTTATTTCCATGGATGTACATCGAATACTCTTGGCTGAAGCTTCAATCTTGTTTTGAATGCTTTTCCATTGAAAATGATACCTCTCTTTCAGCTCCCCCATTTCTGAGAAGTATAAAATCTTATAATTTATTATTACCAAAGGGGAAAGGTAGGAGAAGGGATAAATTAACAGTTTGGGATTAACACATACACACTGCTATGTATAAAAGAGATCATCAACAAGGAACTACTGTATAGCACAGGGAACTACACTGAATATTTTGCAATAACCTATAAGGGGAAATAATCTGAAAAAGAATAGATATTTTTATTGACATCACCTATCAATGACAGATAAAATGTAACCTAAGCAAGGCCGATGGTGAGCGCTTCTGACCCTGAAGATTTCAGTCATCTAAAGTTTGGGCTCTGCCTATTTCCCAAGGCCCTTAAAGGACATACGTGTAGCCGTAGCTTAAAAATTCCCCAGTTTGGGGTTCGGGGAGGCACTGATTTGGAAAAATCCCTGGTGTTCTCCTTACATGCACGGGACCCTTCCTACAGCTAAAACATGCCTGTCACACCTAGAGGATGGTACACCGTTTGATCGGAAAGAGTTTGGAAAAGGCACTTCATCTCCTCATCGCCTGGTGCTCGGGTTCAACCCTCCAGCATCTTTCCTAACAATCTCCTCACTTGTGGATATCAGCACCGTCAACATCCTGTTGCACACAGTTTGGAATTTGTCCAGATGATGAAGCAGAAGGATGAGAAAAATTTAGAGACAAGTCTTAGGTGTTCGGACAGGCACATGCCACTCTAATTTCCAATCCAGAAGACAAATTCATCAAAGGCTAGAATTGCCCACGGAAACAGAATAGGGCTAGAGGAAATCCCGCTGTTTTGTGTCCAGTTTCCAAAAACACAAGTTGAAAAATGGAACTCAGGGGCACTAAAATTCATGAAACTGCAGAGTTGAAAATATCTATCGTCGAAAAATGTCTTGAGGTAAGTCACAGAAAAGGACTTGTAAGCAAGGGAGAGTGGCAGGAAACAGATTTGAAGAGGTAGAAAGGACTCCCCATTAAAGCACAAGAAAAGGGGCTGAACATCGCCAATGATGCAGTTGGCCAAAAAGGGTGTATGCATTTTTTCTGAATATATTCAAGTAAAGGCCATACACACTTTTTATCCAACCAAACAGGTGGGCACTGGAAATCAATATCACAAAATGTATCACTTCACATCAGTCAGAAGGGCCATCCACATAAAGTGTAAACACCAGAAATGCAGGACAGGGCGAGGAGAAAAGGGAGCCCTGTGAGGCTGATAGTGGAAATGTAATTTGCCAACGGCCACTCTGGAGAAGTGTATTGTGTTTGCTAAAACATCTAAAAAATGAGCTACAGAGCATAGGGCACTTGCACTCATGGGCGTGTACCTTGGGAAAAACAAAAATCGACAGAAAACAGGCACCCGAACGTTTACAACCTCTCTGTTAAAAAGGGCCTCAACTTGGATATAACCTAAATGTCCCTGGAAGGATAAAATGGATAAAAGAGATGGGGTACTTATGTAGAGTGGAATATTACTCATCCAGAAATCAATGAAATAAGGCCAGTTGTAACAACTCTGGAGGAGTTACATACGATCATTCTAAGTGACATATGTCAGAAAGAAAAAGACACATATCATAAGATGTCACTTAAAGGTGGAATCAAAAATGGCTACACATGAAATAAATTACAAAACAGAAACATAGTCAAATATGTAGAAAATAGACATAAGGATGCTAAATGGGAAAGGTGGGGAATGGTGAGGTATTATCCAGGAGGTTGAAATTAGCAAAGATACCATTCCAAGTACCAAATTGAATAACTGACAAGGCCTACACGGTACCTCAAAGAACTGCACTCAGCCCACTCAAGTCACTGGAAAATAATACATATGACTGCTAAGCATCTGAAAAAGAAGTTATTGTTGTCTCACAGTACATGAATCAAGTGGATGTACAGCAGCAAAAAACAGAGCTTTGAAAATCAGCTGTAATCAATATAAAAATAAATTTAAAACTATTTATAAAAACAGTGAGACAGACAAAAATTCTTACAACTTTTGTTGAAGGGCTACGATGTAACATGGATTGAACACATGTAGACCCACAGCAGGATGATTATATAAGGCTGGAAGCTATGCACGCTAAGAGATGTTAGAGAGGCTGGGTGAGGAAATGCAGACCTTTTAAATTAATACTGCCTGGTACCCATTCCATGGGTCCCAAATCTGCAGGTTCAAGGGAATCTTCTGACAACGAAAACATGCCTGGGAAACCGAGATGAATGTACACCGTGTGCTCAGGAAAGGTGTCTAAAATGCACCTCATTTTTGATCTCCTGGTGCTGGGGTTCGCCATTGCAGCCACATTACTAACAATCTCCCCACTTGGAGAATCAGCACCTTTAACCTCCTGTTTCACAGAGTTTGCAATTTGTGCAGAGGATAAATGGGAAGAGGGGGAACCAATGAGAGATTAGCTGTAGGACTTTTGACAGGCACATGTCACTCTAATTTCCCATTAGGGAGAAGAATTAACCAAAGGCTCAGCCTGCCTCCCCAGAACCAGAATAGGGCCAGAAGTAATCCAATGGTTTGGCGGCCAGCTCACAAAAAAAGCGAGTTGCAAAATGGAGCTCAGGAGCAGACAATTCAAAGACCTGCAAAGATATAAATGATAACCAACGTCCAAAAATATATTCAGGTAAGGTAACGAAGAGGATCTGAATGAGAGGCAGAATTGCAGGAAACAGATTTCAAAAGGTAGATTGTACTCACATTTAAAGCATATGAAAAGCAGCAGAATTTCTAAAATGATGCGTTTGGGCAAAAGGGTGTATGCGTTTTTTTTCGTGAATATCTTCAGGAAAAAAACACATGCAGAGTTTTTGGCCAACCAAGCAAGAGGGAAATGCAAATCCGCACAACAAAGAAGTCTCAATTTCCACTGCTCAGAAAGGCCATCCAAAAAATGTGTACAAACCAGAAATGCAGGAGCGGCCATGGAAAACAGGGAGCCTAGTCACGCTGATGGGTGGGGTATAAATATCCAAGAGCCACTCTGAAGAAGTGTATGCTGTTTTTAAAACATCTAAAATACAAAGCCCTGGAGCAAGGGGACTTCAACTCATGGACATATAACTTGGGAAGACTAAATGTCAATAAGACACAGGCACCCCAAAGTTTAGGACTGCTCTGCATACAAGAACCTCAACTTTGGTACACCTAAAATATCCCAGGAAAAAGAGAAATGCATAAAGAACTTGTGGTAATTTTGTACAACGGAATATCACTCAGACGTGAAATCAATGTATATAAGGCCAGTAGCAGCATAAAGAGTGGATTTAGGTATGATGATTTTAAGGGAAATTAGTCACACAGAAAAAGAATCTTATCATAAGATATCACTTATAGAGGGAATGTCAATATCACAACACATGAACTGAATTAAGAAAGAGAACAGAGTCTCACATTTAGCAAAAATCTCTTATGCCTGTTTCAGGGGAAAGGAGAGGTGGGGTGATGCATAAAACCAGAGTTTGATATTAGCACAGGTACCATTCCATAAACCAAATACAGAATAGACAAGACCTACACCTTCCTCAGTGAACGGGACTCAACACCCCTATGCCCCACAGAGGAATATATCTGACTACTAAGAATCTTAAAACCTATGTATTGATATGTCTCCGTAAGGGAATCAATTGTGTCTAGACTGGCATAAACACGTCAGTGAAAATCAGCTCAACCCCATTATAAAAATGAATTTCAAAAAAACCCCAAAAAACAGCGAAATTCTTACACAATTCCTTCAGGGTTTCTGATGAAACCTGGAATGACCCTATCTGCAAAGACAGCTGGATAAGACATAAGGCTGGACACTTGGGACTGAGAGGACTGGTGAGATTGGGAGAGAAAACGCAGACCTTTTAAAGTAGTAATGTATGCCACCATTCCATGTGTCCCAAATCTCCAGGTAGAAGGGTATATCACTACAATTATAACATGTATTGGAAACCTAGAAAATGGACACCCTGTGATGGCGAAAGGTTTCTAAAACTCTCCTAATTTTTCCTCTCCTTGTGCTCCACTTTGGCATTCCAACTGCTTTACTATCAATCTCCCAACTTAGGAGAGTCAGCCCCTATAACCTCCTGGTTCGCACAGTTTGCTAATTGTGCAGAGGATGAAAGGGAAGAGGGAGAACAAATCAGAGAGTAGATGTAGGCATTTGGACGGGCACATGTCACTCTAAGTTCCCGGCAGGAAGAAGAATTAACCAAAGCCTCAACCACCCACAGGGAACCAATATAGCGACCCCTGGAACCCGTATAGGTCTTGAAGCAAAATTGTGGATTTGCGGCCAGCTCACAAAGATGGGATTTAAAAATTGGAGCTCAGGGGCACAGCAATTCACAAACCTGCAGACTTATAAATGACTACTCTCTTCCAAAAATCTGTTGAGGGAAGGCAATGAAGCGGACTTGAAAATGAGGCAGAATTGCACAAAACATATTTCAAGAGGTAAATTGGAATCGCCTTTAAAGCACAGGAAAAGCATCCCAACTTGGACAGAGATGCACTTGGCCAAAAAGGGCGTATGCCTTTTCTCCTGAATATATTCAGAAGAAAACGCATACGCCCTTTTTGGCCAATCAAGCAAGCGCGCAATACAAATCCACACTACAAAGAATTGTCACTTACCACCGGTCAAAAGGGACATCCGAATATCTGTAAAAACCATAAAGGCAAGAGAGAGATGGCAAGGGCATGAAGCAATGTGATCCCAATGGTCATGGAGGATTGTGATGACAAGCGCATGGAGAATTGTGATGACAAGATTATGTACCATTTTGTTGACAAAGGCAAGGAGCATTATGATGACAAGGTTCATGGAGCACAGTGATGACAAGCATCACGGAGCATTGTGATTAGAGGGGTCATGGATCATTGTGATGACAATGGTCATGGAGCATTTTAATGACAAGAGTCCCGGATCATTGTGTTGTCAGGGTTCATGGAGCATTGTGATGACAGTGGTCATGGAGCATTGTGATGACAGGGGTCATGGCGCATTGTGATGAGAAGGTCATGGAGCATTGGGCTGAAAATGTCCATGGAGTACTGTGATGACAGGGGTCATGGAGCATTGTGATGACAAGGTACTGGAGCACTGTGATGAGAAGACCATGGAGCCTTGTGATGACAAGTCTCATGGAGCATTCTGATGAAAAGGGGCATGGACCATTGTGATTACAGGGGTCTTGGAGCATTGTGATGACAAGGGCATGGAGCATTGTGATGAGAAGGCCATGGAGCATTCTGATGACATGCATCATGGAGCTTTGTGATGACAAGGGCATGGAGCATTGTGATTACAGCGGTCTTGGAGCACTGTGATGAAAAGGACATGGATCATTGTGATGAAAAAGGCATGGAGCCTTGTCATGACAGGGTTCAAGGAGCAAACTGACAACAAGTGTCAGGGAGCATTGTGATGACAAGGGTATTGAGTATTGTGATGACAAAGGTCATGGAGCATTGTGATGAGAAGACCATGGATAATTGTGATGACGAGCGTCATGGGGCGTTGTGATGATAAGTGTTATGGAACATATTGATCTCAAGGATTTGGAGCATTGTGATGACAGAGGTCATGGAGCATTTTGGTTTCATTGTGATGACAATAGCCTGAAGCATTATGATGATGGGCATGGTGCATTGTGATGACAGGGTTCATGGAGCATTGAGATGAAAAGGGGCATGGAGCATTGCGATTACAGGAGTCTTGGAGCATTGTGATGACAAAGGCATGGAACACCGTGAATGAGAAGGCCATGGAGCATTCTGTTGACATGCGTCATGGAGCTTTGTGATGACAAGGGCATGGAGCATTGTGATTACAGCGGTCTTGGAGCATTGTGATGACAAGGGTCATGGAGCCTTGTGATGACAAGGCTGTGGAACATTGTGATGGCAGGGGTCATGGAGCATTGTTATGACAGGGGTAATGGAGCATTGTGATGACAAGGGCATGAAGCATTGGTCTGAAAAGTTTCATGGATTATTGTGATGAGAGGGGGCAAGGAGCATTGTGATGACAAGGGCATGGAACACTGTGATACATGGGTCATGGAGGATTGTAATGACAAGCGCATGGAGCATTGTGATAAGAATGGCATCGAGCATTGTGATGAAAAGCATCATGGAGCCTGTGATGACAAGGGCATGGAACAATGTGATGAGAGGGTTCATGGAGCATTGTGATGACAATGGCATGCAGCATTGGGATGACAAGGGTCATTGAGCTTTGTGATGACAAAGGTCATGGAGCATTTTGATGACAAGGGTGTGGTGCATTCTGTTGTGAAGGGCAGGGAGCATTGTGATGACAGGGGTCATGGAACATTGTGATGTCAGGGGAATGGAGCATTGTGATGATAAAGGCATATAGCATTGTTGTGACAAGGGTCATGGAATATTGTGATGACAGGGGTGAGGGAGTATTGTGTTGACTAGTGATGGAACATTGTGATATCAGTGGTGAGAGAGCATTTTGATGAGAAGTGCATGGAGCAGTGTGATGACAAGGTTTATGGAGCATTGTGATGACAAAGACGTGGAGCATTGTGATGACAAGCGCATGGCACATTGTGATGCCATGGGTCATGGAGTATTGTGCTAACAAAGGCATTGAGCATTGGGATGACAAGGGTCACCGAGCATTGTGATGAAATGTTCATGGAGCGCTGTGGTGACAAAGGTCACAGAGCCTTGTGATGATGAGGGCATGAACCATTGTGATGACAAAGGTCATGAAGCATTGTGATGACTGGAGTCAGGGAGCATTGTGATGACAGGGGTCATAGAGCATTGTGATGAAAGGGCATGGAGCATTGTGATGACAGGGGCATGTTGCACTGGTTTGACAAGTTTCAGGGATTATTGTGATGACAGTGGGCATGGAGCATTGTGATGAGAAGGTCATGGAGTATTGTGAAGAAGGTTGTCAGGGAGCATTGTGATGACATATGTCATGGTCCATTGCGATGACAATGGAATGGAGCATTGTGATGCCAAGTGTCATGGAGGATTGTGATGACAAAGGTAATGGAGCATTTTGATGACAAGCGCTTGGAGCATTGTGATGACAAGGGTCATGGAGCATTGTGATAACAAGGGCCATTGAGAATTTTGATGACATGTTCATGAAGCATCGTGATGACAATCACATGGAGCTTGCTGTGACAGGGATCATGGAGCATTGCGATGACAAGTGCATAGAGAATTGTGATGACAAATCATGTAACACTGTGATGAAAAGCATCATGGAGCACAGTGATGCCAAGAACGTGGAGAATTGTGATGACAGGGGACATGGAGCATTGTAATGACCAGGGCATGGAGTATTGTGATGGCAAGACCGTGGAGCATTGTGATGAGAAGACCATGGATAATTGTGATGATGAGCGTCATGGAGCACTGTAATGACAAGGGGTATGGAGCATTGTGATAACAGGGGTCATGGAGCATTGTGATGACAAGTTTCATGGAGCATTCTGATGACAAGCTTGTGGAGTATTTTGATGACAATGACATGGAGCATTTTGATGAAAATGGCATGGGGCATTGTGATGAAAAAGACATGGAGCCTTTTCATGACAGTTTTCAGGGAGCATTCTGACGACAAGTGTCAGGGAGCATTGTGATGACAAAGGTCATGGAGAATTGTGACGACAAGGGCATGGAGTATTGTGATGACAAGCACATGGAGCTTGCTATGACGGGGTCATGGAGCATTGCGATGACAAGTGCATAGAGAATTGTGATGACAAAGCATGTAACACTGTGATGAGAAGTATCATGGAGCATAGTGATGCCAAGATCGTGGACAATTGTGATGAGAGGGGACATGGAGCATTGTGATGACCAGGGCATGGAGCATTGTGATGGCAAGATCGTGGAGCATTGTGATGAGAAGACCATGGATAATTGTGATGACGAGGGTCATGGAGCACTGTAATGACAAGGGGTATAGAGCATTGTGATGACAGTGGTCATGGAGCATTGTGATGACCGGGGACATGGAGCATTGTGATGCCCAAGGCATGGAGCACTGTGATGGCAAGACCGTGGAGCATTGTGATGAGAAGACCATGGATAATTGTGATGAGGAGCATCATGGAATACTGTAATGACAAGTGGTATGGAGCCTTGTGATGACAGGGGTCATGGAGCATTGTTATGACAGTGGTCATGGAGCATTGTGATGACAAGGGTCATGGAGCATTTTGATGACAAGGGCGTGGAGCATTGTGATGAGAAGACCATGGACAATTGTGATTACGAGTGTCATGGAGCACTGTAATGACAAGCGGTATGGAGCATTGTGATGACAGGGGTCATGGAGCATTGTGATGACTGGGGACATGGAGCATTGTGATGACCAGGGCATGGAGCATTGTGATGGCAAGACCGTGGAGCACTGTGATGAGAAGACCATGGATAATTGTGATGACGAACATCATGGAGCACTGTAATGACAAGGGGCATCGAGCATTGTGATGACAGGTGTCATGGAGCATTGTGATGACAGGGCTCATGGATCATTGAGATGACAAGGGTCACGGAGCATTCTGATGACAAGCTTGTGGAGTATTGTGATGACAATGGCATGAAGCATTGTGATGAAAAGGGCATGGATCATTGTGATGAAAAAGGCATGGAGACTTGTCATGACAGGGTTCAATGAGCATACTGATGACAAGTATCAGGGAGCATTGTGATGACAAGTGTATTGAGAATTGTGATGACAAAGGTCATGGAGCATTGTGATGAGAAGTCCATGGATAATTGTGATGACCAGCGTCATGGGGCGTTGTGATGACAAGTGTTATGGAACATTGTGATCACAAGGGTTTGGAGCATTGTGATGAGAGAGGTCATGGAGAATTTTGATTTCATTGTGATGACAATAGCATGCAGCATTATGATGATGGGCATGGTGCATTGTGATGACAGGGTTCATGGAGCATTGAGATGAAAAGAGGCATGGATCATTGTAATAACAAGGGTCTTGGAGCATTGTGATGACAATGGCATGGAGTATTGTGATGAGAAGGCCATGGAGCATTCTGATGACATGCGTCAGGGAGCTTTGTGATGACATGGGCATGGAGCATTGTGATTACAGGGGTCTTGGAGCATTGTGATGACAAGGGCCATGGAGTCTTGTGATGACAAGGCCGTAGAACATTGTGATGGCAGGGGTCATGGAGCATTGTTATGACAGGTGTAATGGAGCATTGTGATGACAAGGGCATGGAGCATTGGTCTGAAAAGTTTCATGGATTATTGTGATGAGAGTGAGCATGGAGCATTGTGATGACAAGGGCACGGAACACAGTGATACATGTGTCATGGAGGATTGCAATGACAAGGGCATGGAGCATTGTGATGACAAGCGTCATGGAGCTTTGTGATGACAATGGCATGGAGCAATGTGATGAGAGGTTTCATGGAGCTTTGTGATGACAATGGCACGGAGCATTGTGATTCCAAGGGTCATGGAGCTTTGTGATGACATAGGCCATGGAGCATTTTGATGACAAGGGCGTGGTGCATTGTGATGAGAAGGGCAGGGAGAATTGTGATGACAGGGTCATGGAGCAATTGGATGAAAAGGGTCATGGAACATTTTGATGACAGTGTTTATGGAACATTGTGATGTTAGGGGTCATGGAGCATTGTGATGAAAAGGGTCATGGAGCATTGTGATGACAGGGGTTATGGAACATTGTGATGTCAGGGGTCATGGAGCATTGTGATGATAAGAGCATGTAGCATTGTTGTGACAAGGGTCATGGAACATTGGGATGACAGGGTGGGGGGAGTATTGTGTTGACTAGTGATGGAACATTGTGATATCAGTGGTGAGAGAGCATTTTGATGAGAGGTGCATGGAGCATTGTGATGAGAAAGCTGTGGAGCATTGTGATGAGAAACGCAGGGCACATTGTGATGACATGGGTCATGGAACATTGTGCTGACAAACGCATGGAGCATTGTGATGACAAGGTTTATGGAGCATTGTGATGACAACGATGTGGAGCATTGTGATGACAAGCGCATGGCACATTTGATGCCATGTGTCATGGAGTAATGTGCTGACAAAGGCATGGAGCATTGTGATGACAAGGGTCACCGAGCATTGTGATGAAATGTTCATGGAGTGTTGTGGTCACAAAGGTCACAGAGCCTTGAGATGACGAGGTCATGGACCATTGTGATGACAAAGGTCATGAAGCATTGTGATGACTGGAGTCACGGAGCATTGTGATGACAGGGGTCATAGAGCATTGTGATGAAAGGGCATGGAGCCTTGTGATGACAGGGTCATGGAGCATTTTTCTGACAAGTTTCATGGATTATTGTGATGACAGTGGGCATGGCGCATTGTGATGACAAGGGCATGGAGCATTGTGATGAGAAGGTCATGGAGTATTGTGAAGAAGGGTGTCAGGGAGCATTGTGATGACATATGTCATGGTCTATTGCAATGACAATGGAATGTAGCATTGTGATGCCAAGTGTCATGGAGGATTGTGATGACAAAGGTAATGGAGCATTTTGATGACAAGGGCTTGGAGCATTGTGATGACAAGGGTCATGGCGCATTGTGATAACAAGGGCCATTGAGAATTTTGATGACATGTTCATGAAGCATTGTGATGACAATCACATGGAGCTTGCTATGACAGGGGTCATGGAGCATTACGATGACAAGTGCATAGAGAATTGTGATGACAAAACATGTAACACTGTGATGAGAAGTATCATGGAGCATAGTGATGCCAAGAACGTGGAGAATTGTGATGACAGGGGACATGGAGCATTGTGATGACCAGGGCATGGAGCATTGTGATGGCAAGACCGTGGAGCATTGTGATGAGAAGACCATGGATAATTGTGGACGAGCGTCATGGAGCACTGTAATGACAAGGCGTATGGAGCATTGTGATGACAGGGGTCATGGAGCATTGTGATGACTGGGGACATGGAGCATTGTGATGACCAAGGCATGGAGCATTGTGATGGCAAGACTGTGGAGCATTGTGATGAGAAGACCTTGGATAATTGTGATGACGAGCGTCATGGAACACTGTAATGACAAGGGGTATGGAGCATTGTGATGACAGGGGTCATGGAGCATTCTGAAGACAATGATCATGGAGCATTCTGATGACAAGCTTGTGGAGTATTGTGATGACAATGACCTGGAGCGTTGTGATGAAAAGGGCATGGAGCATTCTGATGAAAAAGGCATGGAGCCTTTTCATGACAGTGTTCAAGGAGTATTCTGACGACAAGTGTCAGGGAGCATTGTGATGACAAGTGTATTGAGAATTGTGATGACAAAGGTCATGGAGCATTGTGACGACAAGTGCATGGAGTATTGTCATGACAGTCATCATGGAGTGTTGTGATGACAAGTGTTATGGAACATTTTGATCACAAGGGGTTGGAGCATTGTGATGACAGAGGTCATGGACCATTTTGATTTCAAGGAGCATGGAGCATTGTGATGACAAGGGCATGGAGCAATGTGATCCCAAGGTTCATGGAGGATTGTGATGAAAATGGTAATGGAGTATTGTGATGACAAGCTCATGGAGCATTGTGATGACAAGGTCATGTAGGATTTTGATGACACAGGCATGGAGAATTGTGATGATAAGGGTCATGGAGCACTGTGATGATAAGCGTCATGGAGCATTGTGATTACAGGGGTCATGGAGCATTGGGATGACAAGGGCATGGATCATTGTGATGACAGGTGTCATGGAGCATTGGGGTGAAAATGTTCATGGAGCATTGTGATGACAAGGAAATGGAGCATTGTGATGACAAGAGTCCCAGATCATTGTGTTGTCAGGGGTCATGGAGTGTTGTGATGACAGTGGTCATGGAGGATTGTGATGATATGGGTCATGGAGCATTGTGATGAGAAGGTCATGAAGCATTGGGCTGAAAATATTCATGGAGTATTGTGATGACAGGGGTCATGGAGCATTGTAATGAGAAGGGAATTGAGCACTGTGATGACAACGTCCTGGAGCATTGTGATGGGAAGTCCATGGAGCCTTGTGATGACAATTCTCATGGAACATTCTGATAAAAAGGGGCATGGAGCATTGTGATTACAGGGGTCTTGGAGCATTGTGATGACAAGGGCATGGAGCATTGTGATGAGAATGCCATAGAGCATTCTGATGACATGCGTCATGGAGCTTTGTGCTGACAAGGGCATGGAGCATGGTGATGAAAATGGCATGGATCATTGTTATGAAAAAGGCATGGAGCCTTGTCATGACAGGGTTCAAGGAGCATACTGACGACAAGTGTCACGGAGCATTGTGATGACAAGTGTATTGAGCATTGTGATGACAAAGTTCATGGAGCATTGTGATGAGAAGACCATGGATAATTGTGATGATGAGCGTCATGGGGTGTTGTGATGATAAGTTTTATGGAACATTGTGATCACAAGGGTTTGGAGCATTGTGATGACAGAGGTCATGGAGCATTTTGATTTCATTGTGATGACAATACCCTGAAGCATTATGGTGATGGGCATGGTGCATTGTGATGACAGCGTTCATGGAGCATTGAGATGAAAAGGGGCATGGAGCATTGTGATTACAGGGGTAATGGAGCATTGTGATGAGAAGGGCAAGGAGCATTGTGATGAGAAGGCCATGGAGCATTCTGATGACATGCGTCATTGAGCTTTGTGATGACAAGGGCATGGAGCATTGTGATTACAGGGGTCTTGGAGCATTGTGATGACAAGGGTTATGGAGCCTTGTGATGACAATGGTGTGGAACATTGTGATGGCAGGGGTCATGGAGCATTGTTATGACAGGGGTAATGGAGCATTGTGATGAGAAGGGCATGGAGCATTGGTCTGAAAAGTTTCATGGATTATTGTGATGAGAGTGGGCATGGAGCATTGTGATGACAAGGTCACGGAACACTGTGATCCATGGGCCATGGAGGATTGTAATGACAAGGGCATGGAGCATTGTGATGAGAAGGGCATCGAACATTGTTTTGACCAGCGTCATGGAGCTTTGTGATGACAAGGGCATGGAACAATGTGATGAGAGTGTTCATGGAACATTGTGATTCCAAGGGTTATGGATCTTTGTGATGACAAAAGTCATGGAGCATTTTGATGTCAAGGGCGTGGTGCATTGTGATGAGAAGGGCAGGGAGCATTTTAATGACAGGGTCATGCAGCAATTTGATGAAAAGTGTAATGGAACATTTTGATGACAGGGGTTATAGAACATTGTGATGTCAGGGGTCACGGAGCTTTGGGATGAAAAGGGTCATGGAGCATTTTGATGACAGGGGTTATGGAACATTGTGATGTCAGGGGTCATTGAACATTGTGATGATAAGGGGATGTAGCATTGTGATGACAGGGGTCATGGAACATTGTGATTACAGGGGTGAGGGAGTATTGTGATGACTAGTGATGGAACATTGTGATATCTCTGTTGAGAGAGCATTTTGATGAGAAGTGCATGGAGCATTGTGATTACAAGGTTTATGGAGCATTACGATGACAAGGTTGTGGACCGTTGTGATGAAAATCACGTGGCACATTGTGATGACAAGGGTCATGGAGCATTGTTCTGACAAAGGCATGGAGCATTGTGATGACAAGGGTCACGGAGCATTGTGATGAAAATTCATGGAGTATTGTGGTTACAAAGGTCACAGAGCCTTGTGATGATGTGGGCATGGACCACTGTGATGACAAATGTTATGAAGCATTGTGATGACTGGAGTCACAGAGCATTGTGATGACAGGGGTCATGGAGCATTGTGATGACAAGGGCATGGAGCATTGTGATGACAGGGGCATGGAGCATTGGTCTGACAAGTTTAATAGATTATTGTGATGACAGTGGGCATGGTCAGCTCACAAAAAACAAGTTGAAAAATGGAGCTCAAGGACACAGCAGTTCACAAACTGGCAGAGTAATAAAGGACAGCTATCGTCCAAAAATCTGTTGAGGGAAGGCAACGAGGCGGACTTGAAAGCGAGGCAGAATAGCAGGAAACAGATTTCAAGAGGTACGTTGGAATGGCCTTTAAAGCACAGTAACAGGGGCACAACTTCGACAATGATGCAGTTGGCCAAAAACAGCGTATGCATTTTCTCCTGAACATATTCAGGAGAAAACGCATACGCCCTTTTTGGCCAAGCAAGCAAGCGGGCAATGCAAATCTGCACTACAAGAAAGTATCAATTCCCACCAGTCAAAAGGGACATCCACAAAATGTGTAAAAACCAGAAAGGCAAGACAGGCCCTGGAGAACAGGGAGCCTTGTTATGCTGATGGGCGGGATGTAAACTGCCAACTGCCTCTCTAGAGGAGTGCATTGTGTTCCCTAAAACAAGTAAACAACAGAGCTACAGAGCCAATGGCACTTCCAGTCTAGGGAATATACTTTGGGAAAACTGAAAATCAATAAGACAGAGCCACCCCAAAATTTAGGGCTGCACTGCTTACAAGGACCTCAACTTGGGTACACCTTAAATATGCCAGGAAATATAAAAATGGTTCAAAAAATTATGGTACTTACGTACGATGGATTATCCCTCAGCCATGAAATCAATGTCATAAGACCAGTAGCAGCAAAATGGGTGGATTCAGGTACGATGATTCTAAGTGAAATAAGTCACACAGAAAAAGAAACTTATCATAAGATATCACTTATGAAGATCCTGTAAACATGGCTACACTTGAACTGAGTTAGGAAAGAGAACAGTGTCTCACATTTAGAAAACACACTTATGCCTGCTTAAGGGGTAAGGAGAGGTGGGGTGATGCATAAAACCACAGTTTGATATAAGCACAGGTACCGTTGCAAAAACCAACTATGGAATAGACAAGACCTAAACCTTCCTCAGTGAAAGGGACTCAAAACCCCATATTTCCCGCAGAGGAATATATCTGACTAGTAAGAATTTTAAAACCTATGTATTGATATGTCTCTGTAAGGGAATCAAGTGTGTCTAGACTGGCATAAACATGGCAGCGGGAATCAGCTCAAACCCACTATAAAAAGGAATTTCAAAAACAAAACAAAAAACTGGGAAATTCTTTACAATTCCTTCAGGGTCTCTGATGAAACCTGGAATGACCCTATCTACAATGACAGCTGGATGTGGCATAAGGCTGGACACTTGGGACTGAGAGGATTGGTGCGATTGGGTGAGCAAATGCAGACCCTTTAAAGCACAAATGCCTGGCACCCAATCCATGGGTCCCAACTCTCCAGG
Source organism: Hyperoodon ampullatus (assembly GCF_949752795.1). Lineage (NCBI taxonomy): Eukaryota > Metazoa > Chordata > Mammalia > Artiodactyla > Ziphiidae > Hyperoodon > Hyperoodon ampullatus. Next base: position 213,668 of record NW_027641052.1, on the reverse strand, counting down.
TTGAAGGGAATATTACTAGAGCTATAACATATATGGGAAACCTAGAGAACGGACCCACTGTGAATACGAAAGGTTTCTAAAACTCAACGAATAGTCCCTCTCCTGGTGCTCCAGTTTGACTTTCCATCTGCTTTACTATCAATCTCCCAACTTGGAGAGACAACCCCTTTAACCTCCTGGTTCGCACAGGTTTCCAATTTGGCAGAGGATGAAAGGGAAGAGGAAGAACCAATGAGAGAGTAGCTGTTAGGCATTTGGACGGGCATATATCACTCTAACTTCCCAGCAGGAAGAAGAATTAACCAAAGTCTCAGCCCCCCACCGGGAACCAGCATAGTTCCTGAACCAAAATTTTGGACTTGTGGTCACCTCACAAAAAACGAGTTGAAAAATGGAGCTCAAGGGCACAGCAATTCACAAACTAGCAGAGTAATAAAGGACAACTATCATCCAAAACTCTGTTAAGGGAAGGCAACGAGGCGGACTTGAAAGCGAGGCAGAATAGCAGGAAACAGATTTCAAGAGGTACGTTGGAATCGCCTTTAAAGCACAGGAAGAGGGGCACAACTTCGACAATGATGCACTTGGCCAAAAAGGGCGTATGCATTTTCTCCTAAATATATTCAGGAGAAAACGCATACGCCGTTTTTGGCCAAGCAAGCAAGCGGGCAATGCAAATCTGCACTACAAAGAAGTATCACTTCCCACCGGTCTAAAGGGACATCCACAAAATGTGTAAAAACCAGAAAGGCAAGACAGGCCCTGGAGAACAGGGAGCCTTGTTATGCTGATGGGCGGGATGTAAATTGCCAACTGCCTCTCTGGAGGAGTGCACTGTGTTCCCTAAAACAAGTAAACAACAGAGCTACAGAGCCAAGGGCACTTCCAGTCTAGGGAATATTCCTTGGGAAAACTGAAAATCAATAAGACAGAGCCACCCCCAAATTTAGGGCTGCACTGCTTACAAGGACCTCAACTTGGGTACACCATAAATATCCCAGGAAATATAAAAATGGTTCAAAAAATTGTGGTACTTACGTACGATGGAATATCCCTCAGCCATGAAATCAATGTCATAAGACCAGTAGCAGCAAAATGGGTAGATTCAGGTACGATGATTCTAAGTGAAATAAGTCACAGCGAAAAAGAAACATATCATAAGATATCACTTATGAAGATCCTGTAAACATGGCTACACTTGAACTGAGTTAGGAAAGAGAACAGTGTCTCACATTTAGAAAACACTCTTATGCCTGCTTAAGGGGGAAGGAGAGGTGGGGTGATGCATAAAACCAGAGTTTGATATAAGCACAGGTACCGTTCCAAAAACCAACTATGGAATAGACAAGACCTACACCTTCCTCAGTGAAAGGGACTCAAATCCCCATATTTCCCGCAGAGGAATATATCTGACTAGTAAGAATCTTAAAACCTATGGATTGATATGTCTCCGTAAGGGAATCAAGTGTGTCTAGACTGGCATAAACATGGCAGCGAGAATCAGCTCAAACCCACTATAAAAAGGAATTTCAAAAACAAAACAAAAAAACTGGGTAATTCTTTACAATTCCTTCAGTGTCTCTGATGAAACCTGGAATGACCCTATCTACAATGACAGCTGGAAGTGGCATAAGGCTGGAATCTTGGGACTGAGAGGATTGGTGAGATTTGGTGAGCAAATGCAGACCTTTTAAAGCAATAATGTATGGCACCCATTCAATGGGTCCCAACTCTCCAGGTTGAAGGGAATATTACTACAGTTATAACATGTACGGGAAACCTAGAGAACGGACACACTGTGAATACGAAAGGTTTCTAAAACTCAACGAATAGTCCCTCTCCTGGTGCTCCGGTTTGACTTTCCATCTGCTTTACTATCAATCTCCCAACTTGGAGAGACAGCACCTTTAACCTCCTGGTTCGCACAGGTTTCCAATTTGGCACAGGATGAAAGGGAAGAGGGAGAACCAATGAGAGAGTAGCTGTTAGGCATTTGGACGGGCACATATCACTCTAACTTCCCGGCAGGAAGAAGAATTTACCAAAGTCTCAGCCACCCACCAGGAACCAGTATAGGTCCTGAACCAAAATTTTGGACTTGTGGTCAGCTCACCAAAAACGAGTTGAAAAATGGAGCTCAGGGGCACAGCATTTCACAAACTGGCCGAGTAATAAAGGACAACTATCGTCCAAAAATCTGTTGAGGGAAGGCAACGAGGCGGACTTGAAAGCGAGGCAGAAGAGCAGGAAACAGATTTCAAGAGGTACGTTGGAATCGCCTTTAAAGCAAAGGAAGAGGGGCACAACTTCGACAATGATGCACTTGGCCAAAGAGGGCGTATGCATTTTCTCCTAAATATATTCAGGAGAAAACGCATACGCCGTTTTTGGCCAAGCAAGCAAGCGGGCAATGCAAATCTGCACTACAAAGAAGTATCACTTCCCACCGGTCTAAAGGGACATCCACAAAATGTGTAAAAACCAGAAAGGCAAGACAGGCCCTGGAGAACAGGGAGCCTTGTTATGCTGATGGGCGGGATGTAAATTGCCAACTGCCTCTCTGGAGGAGTGCACTGTGTTCCCTAAAACAAGTAAACAACAGAGCTACAGAGCCAAGGGCACTTCCAGTCTAGGGAATATTCCTTGGGAAAACTGAAAATCAATAAGACAGAGCCACCCCAAAATTTAGGGCTGCACTGCTTACAAGGACCTCAACTTGGGTACACCTTAAATATCCCAGGAAATATAAAAATGGTTCAAAAAATTGTGGTACTTACGTATGATGGAATATCCCTCAGCCATGAAATCAATATCATAAGACCAGTAGCAGCAAAATGGGTGGATTCAGGTACGATGATTCTAAGTGAAATAAGTCACACAGAAAAAGAAACTTATCATAAGATATGACTTATGAAGATCCTGTAAACATGGCTACACTTGAACTGAGTTAGGAAAGAGAACAGTGTCTCACATTTAGAAAACACTCTTATGCCTGCTTAAGGGGGAAGGAGAGGTGGGGTGATGCATAAAACCAGAGTTTGATATAAGCACAGGTACCGTTCCAAAAACCAACTATGGAATAGACAAGACCTACACCTCCCTCAGTGAAAGGGACTCAAATCCCCATATTTCCCGCAGAGGAATATATCTGACTAGTAAGAATCTTAAAACCTATGGATTGATATGTCTCCGTAAGGGAATCAAGTGTGACTAGACTGGCATAAACATGGCAGCGAGAATCAGCTCAAACCCACTATAAAAAGGAATTTCAAAAACAAAACAAAAAAACTGGGAAATTCTTTACAATTCCTTCAGGGTCTCTGATGAAACCTGGAATGACCCTATCTACAACGACAGCTGGATGTGGCATAAGGCTGGACACTTGGGACTGAGAGGATTGGTGAGATTTGGTGAGCAAATGCAGACCCTTTAAAGCAATAATGCATGGCAACCATTCCATGGGTCCCAACTCTCCTGGTTGAAGGGAATATTACTACAGTTATAACATGTACGGGAAACCTAGAGAACGGACACACTGTGAATACGAAAGGTTTCTAAAACTCAACGAATAGTCCCTCTCCTGGTGCTCCAGTTTGACTTTCCATCTGCTTTACTATCAATCTCCCAACTTGGAGAGACAGCGCCTTTAACCTCCTGGTTCGCACAGGTTTCCAATTTGGCAGAGGATGAAAGGGAAGAGGGTGAACCAATGAGAGAGTAGCTGTTAGGCATTTGGACGGGCACATATCACTCTAACTTCCCGGCAGGAAGAAGAATTAACCAAAGTCTCAGCCACCCACTGGGAACCAGTATAGGTCCTGAACCAAAATTTTGGAGTTGCGGTCAGCTCACCAAAAACGAGTTGAATAATGGAGCTCAGGGGCACAGCAATTCACAAACTGGCCGAGTAATAAAGGACAACTATCGTCCAAAAATCAGTTGAGGGAAGGCAACGAGGCGGAATTGAAAGCGAGGCAGAATAGCAGGAAACAGATTTCAAGAGGTATGTTGGAATCGCCTTTAAAGCACAGGAAGAGGGGCACAACTTCGACAATGATGCACTTGGCCAAAAGTAGCGTATGCATTTTCCCCTGAATATATTCAGGAGAAAACGCATACGCCCTTTTTGGCCAAGCAGGCAAGCGGGCAATGCAAATCTGCACTACAAAGAAGTATCACTTCCCACCGGTCAAAAGGGTCATCCACAAAACGTGTAAAAACGAGAAAGCCATGACAGGCCCTGGAAAACAGGGAGCCTTGTTATGCTGATGGGCGGGATGTAAATTGCCAACTGCCTCTCTGGAGGAGTGCATTGTGTTCCCTAAAACAAGTAAACAACAGAGCTACAGAGCCAAGGGCACTTCCAGTCTAGGGAATATTCCTTGGAAAACTGAAAATCAATAAGACAGAGCCACCCAAATATTTAGGGCTGCACTGCTTCCAAGGACCTCAACTTGGGTACACCTTAAATATCCCAGGAAATATAAAAATGGTTCAAAAAATTGTGGTACTTATGTACGATGGAATATCCCTCAGCCATGAAATCAATGTCATAAGGCCAGTAGCAGCAAAATGGGTGGATTCAGGTACGATGATTCTAAGTGAAATCAGTCACAGAGAAAAAGAAACTTATCATAAGATATCACTTATGAAGATCCTGTAAACATGGCTACACTTGAACTGAGTTAGGAAAGAGAACAGTGTCTCACATTTAGAAAACACTCTTATGCCTGCTTAAGGGGGAAGGAGAGGTGGGGTGATGCATAAAACCAGAGTTTGATATAAGCACAGGTACCGTTCCAAAAACCAACTATGGAATAGACAAGACCTACACCTTCCTCAGTGAAAGGGACTCAAATCCCCATATTTCCCGCAGAGGAATATATCTGACTAGTAAGAATCTTAAAACCTATGGATTGATATGTCTCCGTAAGGGAATCAAGTGTGTCTAGACTGGCATAAACATGGCAGCGAGAATCAGCTCAAACCCACTATAAAAAGGAATTTCAAAAACAAAACAAAAAAACTGGGTAATTCTTTAGAATTCCTTCAGTGTCTCTGATGAAACCTGGAATGACCCTATCTACAATGACAGCTGGATGTGGCATAAGGCTGGAATCTTGGGACTGAGAGGATTGGTGAGATTTGGTGAGCAAATGCAGACCTTTTAAAGCAATAATGTATGGCACCCATTCAATGGGTCCCAACTCTCCAGGTTGAAGGGAATATTACTACAGTTATAACATGTACGGGAAACCTAGAGAACGGACACACTGTGAATATGAAAGGTTTCTAAAACTCAACGAATAGTCCCTCTCCTGGTGCTCCGGTTTGACTTTCCATATGCTTTACTATCAATCTCCCAACTTGGAGAGACAGCCCCTTTAACCTCCTGGTTCGCACAGGTTTCCAATTTGGCACAGGATGAAAGGGAAGAGGGAGAACCAATGAGAGAGTAGCTGTTAGGCATTTGGACGGGCACATATCACTCTAACTTCCCGGCAGGAAGAAAAATTTACCAAAGTCTCAGCCACCCACCAGGAACCAGTATAGGTCCTGAACCAAAATTTTGGACTTGTGGTCAGCTCACCAAAAACGAGTTGAAAAATGGAGCTCAGGGGCACAGCATTTCACAAACTGGCCGAGTAATAAAGGACAACTATCGTCCAAAAATCTGTTGAGGGAAGGCAACGAGGCGGACTTGAAAGCGAGGCAGAAGAGCAGGAAACAGATTTCAAGAGGTACGTTGGAATCGCCTTTAAAGCACAGGAAGAGGGGCACAACTTCGACAATGATGCACTTGGCCAAAAGTAGCGTATGCATTTTCCCCTGAATATATTCAGGAGAAAACGCATACGCCCTTTTTGGCCAAGCAGGCAAGCGGGCAATGCAAATCTGCACTACAAAGAAGTATCACTTCCCACTGGTCAAAAGGGACATCCACAAAATGTGTAAAAACCAGAAAGGCAAGACAGGTCCTGGAGAACAGGGAGCCTTGTTATGCTGATGGGCGGGATGTAAATTGCCAACTGCCTCTCTGGAGGAGTGCATTGTGTTCCCTAAAACAAGTAAACAACAGAGCTACAGAGCCAAGGGCACTTCCAGTCTAGGGAATATACCTTGGGAAAACTGAAAATCAATAAGACAGAGCCACCCCAAAATTTAGGGCTGCACTGCTTACAAGGACCTCAACTTGGTTACACCTTAAATATCCCAGGAAATATAAAAATGGTTCAAAAAATTGTGGTACTTACGTACGATGGAATATCCCTCAGCCATGAAATCAATGTCATAAGACCAGTAGCAGCAAAATGGGTAGATTCAGGTACGATGATTCTAAGTGAAATAAGTCACACAGAAAAAGAAACTTATCATAAGATATCACTTATGAAGATCCTGTAAACATTGCTACACTTGAACTGAGTTAGGAAAGAGAACAGTGTCTCACATTTAGAAAACACTCTTATGCCTGCTTAAGGGGGAAGGAGAGATGGGGTGATGCATAAAACCAGAGTTTGATATAAGCACAGGTACCGTTCCAAAAACTAACTATGGAATAGACAAGACCTACACCTTCCTCAGTGAAAGGGACTCAAAACCACATATTTCGCGCAGAGGAATATATCTGACTAGTAAGAATCTTAAAACCTATGTATTGAAATGTCTCCGTAAGGGAATCAAGTGTGTCTAGACTGGCATAAACATGGCAGCGAGAATCAGCTCAAACCCACTATAAACAGGAATTTCAAAAACAAAACAAAAAAACTGGGAAATTCTTTACAATTCCTTCAGTGTCTCTGATGAAACCTGGAATGACCCTATCTACAACGACAGCTGGATGTGGCATAAGGCTAGACACTTGGGACTGAGACGATTGGTGAGATTTGGTGAGCAAATGCAGACCCTTTAAAGCAATAATGCATGGCACCCATTCCATGGGTCCCAACTCTCCAGGTTGAAGGGAATATTACTACAGTTATAACATGTACGGGAAACCTAGAGAACGGACACACTGTGAATACGAAAGGTTTCTAAAACTCAACGAATAGTCCCTCTCCTGGTGCTCCGGTTTGACTTTCCATCTGTTTTACTATCAATCTCCCAACTTGGAGAGACAGCCCCTTTAACCTCCTGGTTCGCACAGGTTTCCAATTTGGCAGAGGATGAAAGGGAAGAGGGAGAACCAATGAGAGAGTAGCTGTTAGGCATTTGGACGGGCACATATCACTCTAACTTCCCGGCAGGAAGAAGAATTAACCAAAGTATCAGCCACACACCGGGAAACAGTATAGGTCCTGAACCAAAACTTTGGACTTGCGGTCAGCTCACCAAAAACGAGTTGAAAAATGGAGCTCAGGGGCACAGCAATTCACAAACTGGCCGAGTAATAAAGGACAACTATCGTCCAAAAATCTGTTGAGGGAAGGCAACGAGGCGGAATTGAAAGCGAGGCAGAATAGCAGGAAACAGATTTCAAGAGGTACTTTGGAATCTCCTTTAAAGCACAAGAAGAGGGGCACAACTTCGACAATGATGCACTTGGCCAAAAAGGGCGTATGCGTTTTCTCCTGAATATATCCAGGAGAAAACACATACGCCCTTTTTGGCCAAGCAAGCAAGCGGGCAATGCAAATCTGCACTACAAAGAAGTATCACTTCCCACCGGTCAAAAGGGACATCCACAAAATGTGTAAAAACCAGAAAGGCAAGACAGGCCCTGGAGAACAGGGAGCCTTGTTATGCTGATGGGCGGGATGTAAATTGCCAACTGCCTCTCTGGAGGAGTGCATTGTGTACCCTAAAACAAGTAAACAACAGAACTACAGAGCCAAGGGCACTTGCAGTCTAGGGAATATACCTTGGGAAAACTGAAAATCAATAATACAGAGCCACCCCAAAATTTAGGGCTGCACTGCTTACAAGGACCTCAACTTGGGTACACCTTAAATATCCCAGGAAATATAAAAATGGTTCTAAAAATTGTTGTACTTACGTACGATGGAATATCCCTCAACCATGAAATCAATGTCATAAGACCAGTAGCAGCAAAATGGGTGGATTCAGGTACGATGATTCTAAGTGAAATAAGTCACAGAGAAAAAGAAACTTATCATAAGATATCACTTATGAAGATCCTGTAAACATGGCTACCATTGAACTGAGTTAGGAAAGAGAACAGTGTCTCACATTTAGAAAACACTCTTATGCCTGCTTAAGGGGGAAGGAGAGGTGGGGTGATGCATAAAACCAGAGTTTGATATAAGCACAGGTACCGTTCCAAAAACCAACTATGGAATAGGCAAGACCTACACCTTCCTCAGTGAAAGGGACTCAAAACCCCATATTTCCCGCAGAGGAATATATCTGACTAGTAAGAATCTTAAAACCTATGTATTGATATGTCTACGTAAGGGAATCAAGTGTGTCTAGACTGGCATAAACATGGCAGCGAGAATCAGCTCAAACCCACTATAAAAAGGAATTTCAAAAACAAAACAAAAAAACTGGGAAATTCTTTACAATTCCTTCAGTGTCTCTGATGAAACCTGGAATGACCCTATCTACAACGACAGCTGGATGTGGCATAAGCCTGGACACTTGGGACTGAGAGGATTGGTGAGATTGGGTGAGCAAATGCAGACCCTTTAAAGCAATAATGCATGGCACCCATTCCATGGGTCCCAACTCTCCAGGTTGAAGGGAATATTACTACAGTTATAACATGTACGGGAAACCTAGAGAACGGACACACTGTGAATACGAAAGGTTTCTAAAACTCAACGAATAGTCCCTCTCCTGGTGCTCCGGTTTGACTTTCCATCTGCTTTACTATCAACCTCCCAACTTGGAGAGACAGCCCCTTTAACCTCCTGTTTCTCACAGGTTGCCAAATTGGCAGAGGATGAAAGGGAAGAGGGAGAACCAATGAGAGAGTAGCTGTTAGGCATTTGGACGGGCACATATCACTGTAATTTCCCGGCAGGAAGAAGAATTAACCAAAGTCTCAGCCACCCACCGGGAACCAGTATAGGTCCCGAACCAAAACTTTGGACTTGCGGTCAGCTCACCAAAAACGAATTGAAAAATGGAGCTCAGGGACACAGCAATTCACAAACTGGCCGAGTAATAAAGGACAACTATCGTCCAAAAATCTGTTGAGGGAAGGCAACGAGGCGGACTTGAAAGCGAGGCAGAATAGCAGGAAACAGATTTCAAGAGGTACGTTGGAATCGCCTTTAAAGCACAGGAAGAGGGGCACAACTTCGACAATGATGCACTTGGCCAAAAAGGGCGTATGCGTTTTCTCCTGAATATATTCAGGAGAAAACGCATACGCCCTTTTTGGCCAAGCAAGCAAGCGGGCAATGCAAATCTGCACTACAAAGAAGTATCACTTCCCACCGGTCAAAACGGACATCCACAAAATGTGTAAAAACCAGAAAGGCAAGACAGGCCCTGGAGAACAGGGAGACTTGTTATGCTGATGGGCGAGATCTAAATTGCCAACTGCCTCTCTGGAGGAGTGCATTGTGTTCCCTAAAAGAAGTAAAGAACAGAGCTACAGAGCCAAGGGCACTTCCAGTCTAGGGAATATACCTTGGGAAAACTGAAAATCAATAAGACAGAGCCACCCCAAAATTTAGGGCTGCACTGCTTACAAGGACCTCAACTTGGTTACACCTTAAATATCCCAGGAAATATAAAAATGGTTCAAAAAATTGTGGTACTTACGTACGATGGAATATCCCTCAGCCATGAAATCAATGTCATAAGACCAGTAGCAGCAAAATGGGTAGATTCAGGTACGATGATTCTAAGTGAAATAAGTCACACAGAAAAAGAAACTTATCATAAGATATCACTTATGAAGATCCTGTAAACATGGCTACACTTGAACTGAGTTAGGAAAGAGAACAGTGTCTCACATTTAGAAAACACTCTTATGCCTGCTTAAGGGGGAAGGAGAGGTGGGGTGATGCATAAAACCAGAGTTTGATATAAGCACAGGTACCGTTCCAAAAACCAACTATGGAATAGACAAGACCAACACCTTCCTCAGTGAAAGGGATTCAAAACCCCATATTTCCCGCAGAGGAATATATTTGACTAGTAAGAATCTTAAAACCTATGGATTGATATGTCTCCATAAGGGAATCAAGTGTGTCTAGACTGGCATAAACATGGCAGCGAGAATCAGCTCAAACCCACTATAAAAAGGAATTTCAAAAACAAAACAAAGAAACTGGGAAATTCTTTCCAATTCCATCAGGGTCTCTGATGAAACCTGGAATGACCCTATTTACAACGACAGCTGGATGTGGCATAAGGCTGGAAACTTGGGACTGAGATGATTGGTGAGATTGGGTGAGCAAATGCAGACTCTTTAAAGCAATAATGCATGGCACCCATTCTATGGGTCCCAACTCTCCAGGTTGAAGGGAATATTACTACAGTTATAACATGTACCGGAAACCTAGAGAACGGACACACTGTGAATACGAAAGGTTTCTAAAACTCAACGAATAGTCCCTCTCCTGGTTCTCCGGTTTGACTTTCCATCTGCTTTACTATCAACCTCCCAACTTGGAGAGACAGCCCCTTTAAACTCCTGGTTCGCAGAGGTTGCAATTTGGCAGAGGATGAAAGGGAAGAGGGAGAACCAATGAGAGAGTAGCTGTTAGGCATTTGGACGGGCACATATCACTGTAATTTCCCGGCAGGAAGAAGAATTAACCAAAGTCTCAGCCACCCACCGGGAACCAGTATAGGTCCCGAACCAAAACTTTGGACTTGCGGTCAGCTCACGAAAAACGAGTTGAAAAATGGAGCTCAGGGGCACAGCAATTCACAAACTGGCCGAGTAATAAAGGACAACTATCGTCCAAAAATCTGTTGAGGGAAGGCAACGAGGCGGACTTGAAAGCGAGGCAGAATAGCAGGAAACAGATTTCAAGAGGTACGTTGGAATCGCCTTTAAAGCACAGGAAGAGGGGCACAACTTCGACAATGATGCACTTGGCCAAAAAGGGCGTATGCGTTTTCTCCTGAATATATTCAGGAGAAAACGCATACGCCCTTTTTGGCCAAGCAAGCAAGCGGGCAATGCAAATCTGCACTACAAAGAAGTATCACTTCCCACCGGTCAAAAGGGACATCCACAAAATGTGTAAAATCCAGAAAGGCAAGACAGGCCCTGGAGAACAGGGAGCCTTGTTATGCTGATGGGCGGGATGTAAATTGCCAACTGCCTCTCTGGAGGAGTGCATTGTGTTCCCTAAAACAAGTAAAGAACAGAGCTACAGAGCCAAGGGCACTTCCAGTCTAGGGAATATACCTTGGGAAAACTGAAAATCAATAAGACAGAGCCACCCCAAAATTTAGGGCTGCACTGCTTACAAGGACCTCAACTTGGGTACACCTTAAATATCCCAGGAAATATAAAAATGGTTCAAAAAATTGTGGTACTTACGTACGATGGAATATCCCTCAGCCATGAAATCAATGTCATAAGACCAGTAGCAGCAAAATGGGTAGATTCAGGTACGATGATTCTAAGTGAAATAAGTCACAGAGAAAAAGAAACTTATCATAAGATATGACTTATGAAGATCCTGTAAACATGGCTACACTTGAACTGAGTTAGGAAAGAGAACAGTGTCTCACATTTAGAAAACACTCTTATGCCTGCTTAAGGGGGAAGGAGAGGTGGGGTGATGCATAAAACCAGAGTTTGATATAAGCACAGGTACCGTTCCAAAAACCAACTATGGAATAGGCAAGACCTACACCTTCCTCAGTGAAAGGGACTCAAAACCCCATATTTCCCGCAGAGGAATATATCTGACTAGTAAGAATCTTAAAACCTATGTATTGATATGTCTACGTAAGGGAATCAAGTGTGTCTAGACTGGCATAAACATGGCAGCGAGAATCAGCTCAAACCCACTATAAAAAGGAATTTTCAAAACAAAACAAAAAAACTGGGAAATTCTTTATAATTCCTTCAGGGTCTCTGATGAAACCTGGAATGACCCTATCTACAACGACAGATGGATGTGGCATAAGCCTGGACACTTGGGACTGAGAGGATTGGTGAGATTGGGTGAGCAAATGCAGACCCTTTAAAGCAATAATGCATGGCACCCATTCCATGGGTCCCAACTCTCCAGGTTGAAGGGAATATTACTACAGTTATAACATGTACGGGAAACCTAGAGAACGGACACACTGTGAATACGAAAGGTTTCTAAAACTCAACGAATTGTCCCTCTCCTGGTGCTCCGGTTTGACTTTCCATCTGCTTTACTATCAACCTCCCAACTTGGAGAGACAGCCCCTTTAACCTCCTGGTTCGCAGAGGTTGCCAATTTGGCAGAGGATGAAAGGGAAGAGGGAGAACCAATGAGAGAGTAGCTGTTAGGCATTTGGACGGGCACATATCACTGTAATTTCCCGGCAGGAAGAAGAATTAACCAAAGTCTCAGCCACCCACCGGGAACCAGTATAGGTCCCGAACCAAAACTTTGGACTTGCGGTCAGCTCACCAAAAACGAGTTGAAAAATGGAGCTCAGGGGCACAGCAATTCACAAACTGGCCGAGTAATAAAGGACAACTATCGTCCAAAAATCTGTTGAGGGAAGGCAACGAGGCGGACTTGAAAGCGAGGCAGAATAGCAGGAAACAGATTTCAAGAGGTACGTTGGAATCGCCTTTAAAGCACAGGAAGAGGGGCACAACTTCGACAATGATGCACTTGGCCAAAAAGGGCGTATGCGTTTTCTCCTGAATATATTCAGGAGAAAACGCATACGCCCTTTTTGGCCAAGCAAGCAAGCGGGCAATGCAAATCTGCACTACAAAGAAGTATCACTTCCCACCGGTCAAAAGGGACATCCACAAAATGTGTAAAAACCAGAAAGGCAAGACAGGCCCTGGAGAACAGGGAGCCTTTTTATGCTGATGGGCGGGATGTAAATTGCCAACTGCCTCTCTGGAGGAGTGCATTGTGTTCCCTAAAACAAGTAAACAACAGAGCTACAGAACCAAGGGCACTTCCAGTCTAGGGAATATACCTTGGGAAAACTGAAAATCAATAAGACAGAGCCACCCCAAAATTTAGGGCTGCACTGCTTACAAGGACCTCAACTTGGGTACACCTTAAATATCCCAGGAAATATAAAAATGGTTCAAAAAATTGTGGTACTTACGTACGATGGAATATCCCTCAGCCATGAAATCAATGTCATAAGACCAGTAGCAGCAAAATGGGTAGATTGAGGTACGATGATTCTAAGTGAAATAAGTCACAGAGAAAAAGAAACTTATCATAAGATATGCCTTATGAAGATCCTGTAAACATGGCTACACTTGAACTGAGTTAGGAAAGAGAACAGTGTCTCACATTTAGAAAACACTCTTATGCCTGCTTAAGGGGGAAGGAGAGGTGGGGTGATGCATAAAACCAGAGTTTGATATAAGCACAGGTACCGTTCCAAAAACCAACTATGGAATAGGCAAGACCTACACCTTCCTCAGTGAAAGGGACTCAAAACCCCATATTTCCCGCAGAGGAATATATCTGACTAGTAAGAATCTTAAAACCTATGTATTGATATGTCTACGTAAGGGAATCAAGTGTGTCTAGACTGGCATAAACATGGCAGCGAGAATCAGCTCAAACCCACTATAAAAAGGAATTTCAAAAACAAAACAAAAAAACTGGGAAATTCTTTACAATTCCTTCAGGGTCTCTGATGAAACTTGGAATGACCCTATCTACAACGACAGATGGATGTGGCATAAGCCTGGACACTTGGGACTGAGAGGATTGGTGAGATTGGGTGAGCAAATGCAGACCCTTTAAAGCAATAATGCATGGCACCCATTCCATGGGTCCCAACTCTGCAGGTTGAAGGGAATATTACTACAGTTATAACATGTACGGGAAACCTAGAGAACGGACACACTGTGAATACGAAAGGTTTCTAAAACACAACGAATAGTCCCTCTCCTGGTGCTCCGGTTTGACTTTCCATCTGCTTTACTATCAACCTCCCAACTTGGAGAGACAGCCCCTTTAACCTCCTGTTTCTCACAGGTTGCCAATTTGGCAGAGGATGAAAGGGAAGAGGGAGAACCAATGAGAGAGTAGCTGTTAGGCATTTGGACGGGCACATATCACTGTAATTTCCCGGCAGGAAGAAGAATTAACCAAAGTCTCAGCCACCCACCGGGAACCAGTATAGGTCCCGAACCAAAACTTTGGACTTGCGGTCAGCTCACCAAAAACGAGTTGAAAAATGGAGCTCAGGGACACAGCAATTCACAAACTGGCCGAGTAATAAAGGACAACTATCGTCCAAAAATCTGTTGAGGGAAGGCAACGAGGCGGACTTGAAAGCGAGGCAGAATAGCAGGAAACAGATTTCAAGAGGTACGTTGGAATCGCCTTTAAAGCACAGGAAGAGGGGCACAACTTCGACAATGATGCACTTGGCCAAAAAGGGCGTATGCGTTTTCTCCTGAATATATTCAGGAGAAAACGCATACGCCCTTTTTGGCCAAGCAAGCAAGCGGGCAATGCAAATCTGCACTACAAAGAAGTATCACTTCCCACCGGTCAAAAGGGACATCCACAAAATGTGTAAAAACCAGAAAGGCAAGACAGGCCCTGGAGAACAGGGAGCCTTGTTATGCTGATGGGCGATATCTAAATTGCCAACTGCCTCTCTGGAGGAGTGCATTGTGTTCCCTAAAACAAGTAAAGAACAGAGCTACAGAGCCAAGGGCACTTCCAGTCTAGGGAATATACCTTGGGAAAACTGAAAATCAATAAGACAGAGCCACCCCAAAATTTAGGGCTGCACTGCTTACAAGGACCTCAACTTGGTTACACCTTAAATATCCCAGGAAATATAAAAATGGTTCAAAAAATTGTGGTACTTACGTACGATGGAATATCCCTCAGCCATAAAATCAATGTCATAAGACCAGTAGCAGCAAAATGGGTAGATTCAGGTACGATGATTCTAAGTGAAATAAGTCACACAGAAAAAGAAACTTATCATAAGATATCACTTATGAAGATCCTGTAAACATGGCTGCACTTGAACTGAGTTAGGAAAGAGAACAGTGTCTCACATTTAGAAAACACTCTTATGCCTGCTTAAGGGGGAAGGAGAGGTGGGGTGATGCATAAAACCAGAGTTTGATATAAGCACAGGTACCGTTCCAAAAACCAACTATGGAATAGAGAAGACCTACAACTTCCTCAGTGAAAGGGACTCAAAACCCCATATTTCCCGCAGAGGAATATATCTGACTAGTAATAATCTTTAAACCTAGGTATTGATATGTCTCCGTAAGGGAATCAAGTGTGTCTAGACTGGCATAAACATGGCAGCGAGAATCAGCTCAAACCCACTATAAAAAGGAATTACAAAAACAAAACAAAAAAACTGGGAAATTCTTTACAATTCCATCAGGGTCTCTGATGAAACCTGGAATGACCCTATTTACAACGACAGCTGGATGTGGCATAAGGCTGGAAACTTGGGACTGAGATGATTGGTGAGATTGGGTGAGCAAATGCAGACTCTTTAAAGCAATAATGCATGGCACCCATTCTATGGGTCCCAACTCTCCAGGTTGAAGGGAATATTACTACAGTTATAACATGTACCGGAAACCTAGAGAACGGACACACTGTGAATACGAAAGGTTTCTAAAACTCAACGAATAGTCCCTCTCCTGGTGCTCCGGTTTGACTTTCCATCTGCTTTACTATCAACCTCCCAACTTGGAGAGACAGCCCCTTTAACCTCCTGGTTCGCAGAGGTTGCCAATTTGGCAGAGGATGAAAGGGAAGAGGGAGAACCAATGAGAGAGTAGCTGTTAGGCATTTGGACGGGCACATTACACTGCAATTTCCCGGCAGGAAGAAGAATTAACCAAAGTCTCAGCCACCCACCGGGAACCAGTATAGGTCCCGAACCAAAACTTTGGACTTGCGGTCAGCTCACCAAAAACGAGTTGAAAAATGGAGCTCAGGGGCACAGCAATTCACAAACTGGCCGAGTAATAAAGGACAACTATCGTTCAAAAATCTGTTGAGGGAAGGCAACGAGGCGGACTTGAAAGCGAGGCAGAATAGCAGGAAACAGATTTCAAAAGGTACGTTGGAATCGCCTTTAAAACACAGGAAGAGGGCCACAACTTCGACAATGATGCACTTGGCCAAAAAGGGCGTATGCGTTTTCTCCTGAATATATTCAGGAGAAAACGCATACGCCCTTTTTGGCCAAGCAAGCAAGCGGGCAATGCAAATCTGCACTACAAAGAAGTATCACTTCCCACCAGTCAAAAGGGACATCCACAAAATGTGTAAAAACCAGAAAGGGAAGACAGGCCCTGGAGAACAGGGAGCCTTGTTATGCTGATGGGCGGGATGTAAATTGCCAACTGCCTCTCTGGAGGAGTGCATTGTGTTCCCTAAAACAAGTAAAGAACAGAGCTACAGAGCCAAGGGCACTTCCAGTCTAGGGAATATACCTTGGGAAAACTGAAAATCAATAAGACAGAGCCACCCCAAAATTTAGGGCTGCACTGCTTACAAGGACCTCAACTTGGTTACACCTTAAATATCCCAGGAAATATAAAAATGGTTCAAAAAATTGTGGTACTTACGTACGATGGAATATCCCTCAGCCATGAAATCAATGTCATAAGACCAGTAGCAGCAAAATGGGTGGATTCAGGTACGATGATTCTAAGTGAAATAAGTCACAGAGAAAAAGAAACTTATCATAAGATATCACTTATGAAGATCCTGTAAACATGGCTACACTTGAACTGAGTTAGGAAAGAGAACAGTGTCTCACATTTAGAAAACACTCTTATGCCTGCTTAAGGGGGAAGGAGAGGTGGGGTGATGCATAAAACCAGAGTTTGATATAAGCACAGGTACCGTTCCAAAAACCAACTATGGAATAGACAAGACCTACACCTTCCTCAGTGAAAGGGACTCAAAACCACATATTTCCCGCAGAGGAATATATCTGACTAGTAAGAATCTTAAAACCTATGTATTGATATGTCTCCGTAAGGGAATCAAGTGTGTCTAGACTGGCATAAACATGGCAGCGAGTATCAGCTCAAACCCACTATAAAAAGGAATTTCAAAAACAAAACAAAAAACTGGGAAATTCTTTACAATTCCTTCAGGGTCTCTGATGAAACCTGGAATGACCCTATCTACAACGACAGCTGGATGTGGCATAAGGCTGGACACTTGGGACTGAGACGATTGGTGAGATTGTGTGAGCAAATGCAGACCCTTTAAAGCAATAATGCATGGCACCCATTCCATGGGTCCCAACTCTCCAGGTTGAAGGGAATATTACTACAGTTATAACATGTACGGGAAACCTAGAGAACGGACACACTGTGAATACGAAAGGTTTCTAAAACTCAACGAATAGTCCCTCTCCTGGTGCTCCGGTTTGACTTTACATCTGCTTTACTATCAACCTCCCAACTTGGAGAGACAGCCCCTTTAACCTCCTGGTTCTCACAGGTTGCCAATTTGGCAGAGGATGAAAGGGAAGAGGGAGAACCAATGAGAGAGTAGCTGTTAGGCATTTGGACGGGCACATATCACTGTAATTTCCCGGCAGGAAGAAGAATTAACCAAAGTCTCAGCCACCCACCGGGAACCAGTATAGGTCCCGAACCAAAACTTTGGACTTGCGGTCAGCTCACCAAAAACGAGTTGAAAAATGGAGCTCTGGGACACAGCAATTCACAAACTGGCCGAGTAATAAAGGACAACTATCGTCCAAAAATCTGTTGAGGGAAGGCAACGAGGCGGACTTGAAAGCGAGGCAGAATAGCAGGAAACAGATTTCAAGAGGTACGTTGGAATCGCCTTTAAAGCACAGGAAGAGGGGCACAACTTCGACAATGATGCACTTGGCCAAAAAGGGCGTATGCGTTTTCTCCTGAATATATTCAGGAGAAAACGCATACGCCCTTTTTGGCCAAGCAAGCAAGCGGGCAATGCAAATCTGCACTACAAAGAAGTATCACTTCCCACCGGTCAAAAGGGACATCCACAAAATGTGTAAAAACCAGAAAGGCTAGACAGGCCCTGGAGAACAGGGAGCCTTGTTATGCTGATGGGCGAGATGTAAATTGCCAACTGCCTCTCTGGAGGAGTGCATTGTGTTCCCTAAAACAAGTAAAGAACAGAGCTACAGAGCCAAGGGCACTTCCAGTCTAGGGAATATACCTTGGGAAAACTGAAAATCAATAAGACAGAGCCACCCCAAAATTTAGGGCTGCACTGCTTACAAGGACCTCAACTTGGGTACACCTTAAATATCCCAGGAAATATAAAAATGGTTCAAAAAATTGTGGTACTTACGTACGATGGAATATCCCTCAGCCATGAAATCAATGTCATAAGACCAGTAGCAGCAAAATGGGTAGATTCAGGTACGATGATTCTAAGTGAAATAAGTCACACAGAAAAAGAAACTTATCATAAGATATCACTTATGAAGATCCTGTAAACATGGCTACACTTGAACTGAGTTAGGAAAGAGAACAGTGTCTCACATTTAGAAAACACTCTTATGCCTGCTTAAGGGGGAAGGAGAGGTGGGGTGATGCATAAAACGAGAGTTTGATATAAGCACAGGTACCGTTCCAAAAACCAACTATGGAATAGAGAAGACCTACAACTTCCTCAGTGAAAGGGATTCAAAACCCCATATTTCCCGCAGAGGAATATATTTGACTAGTAAGAATCTTAAAGCCTATGGATTGATATGTCTCCGTAAGGGAATCAAGTGTGTCTAGACTGGCATAAACATGGCAGCGAGAATCAGCTCAAACCCACTATAAAAAGGAATTTCAAAAACAAAACAAAAAAACTGGGAAATTCTTTACAATTCCATCAGGGTCTCTGATGAAACCTGGAATGACCCTATTTACAACGACAGCTGGATGTGGCATAAGACTGGAAACTTGGGACTGAGATGATTGGTGAGATTGGGTGAGCAAATGCAGACTCTTTAAAGCAATAATGCATGGCACCCATTCTATGGGTCCCAACTCTCCAGGTTGAAGGGAATATTACTACAGTTATAACATGTACCGGAAACCTAGAGAACGGACACACTGTGAATACGAAAGGTTTCTAAAACTCAACGAATAGTCCCTCTCCTGGTGCTCCGGTTTGACTTTCCATCTGCTTTACTATCAACCTCCCAACTTGGAGAGACAGCCCCTTTAACCTCCTGGTTCGCAGAGGTTGCCAATTTGGCAGAGGATGAAAGGGAAGAGGGAGAACCAATGAGAGAGTAGCTGTTAGGCATTTGGACGGGCACATATCACTGTAATTTCCCGGCAGGAAGAAGAATTAACCAAAGTCTCAGCCACCCACCGGGAACCAGTATAGGTCCCGAACCAAAACTTTGGACTTGCGGTCAGCTCACCAAAAACGAGTTGAAAAATGGAGCTCAGGGTCACAGCAATTCACAAACTGGCCGAGTAATAAAGGACAACTATCGTCCAAAAATCTGTTGAGGGAAGGCAACGAGGCAGACTTGAAAGCGAGGCAGAATAGCAGGAAACAGATTTCAAGAGGTACGTTGGAATCGCCTTTAAAGCACAGGAAGAGGGGCACAACATCGACAATGATGCACTTGGCCAAAAAGGGCGTATGCGTTTTCTCCTGAATATATTCAGGAGAAAACGCATACGCCCTTTTTGGCCAAGCAAGCAAGCGGGCAATGCAAATCTGCACTACAAGAAGTATCACTTCCCACCGGTCAAAAGGGACATCCACAAAATGTGTAAAAACCAGAAAGGCAAGACAGGCCCTGGAGAACAGGGAGCCTTGTTATGCTGATGGGCGAGATGTAAATTGCCAACTGCCTCTCTGGAGGAGTGCATTGTGTTCCCTAAAACAAGTAAACAACAGAGCTACAGAGCCAAGGGCACTTCCAGTCTAGGGAATATACCTTGGGAAAACTGAAAATCAATAAGACAGAGCCACCCCAAAATTTAGGGCTGCACTGCTTACAAGGACCTCAACTTGGTTACACCTTAAATATCCCAGGAAATATAAAAATGGTTCAAAAAATTGTGGTACTTACGTACGATGGAATATCCCTCAGCCATGAAATCAATGTCATAAGACCAGTAGCAGCAAAATGGGTAGATTCAGGTACGATGATTCTAAGTGAAATAAGTCACAGAGAAAAAGAAACTTATCATAAGACATCACTTATGAAGATCCTGTAAACATGGCTACACTTGAACTGAGTTAGGAAAGAGAACAGTGTCTCACATGTAGAAAACACTCTTATGCCTGCTTAAGGGGGAAGGAGAGGTGGGGTGATGCATAAAACCAGAGTTTGATATAAGCACAGGTACCGTTGCAAAAACCAACTATGGAATAGACAAGACCTACACATTCCTCAGTGAAAGGGACTCAAAACCCCATATTTCCGGCAGAGGAATATATCTGACTAGTAAGAATCTTAAAACCTATGGATTGATATGTTTCTGTAAGGGAATCAAGTGTGTCTAGACTGGCATAAACATGGCAGTGAGAATCAGCTCAAACCCACTATAAAAAGGAATTTCAAAAACAAAACAAAAAAACTGGGAAATTCTTTACAATTCCTTCAGGGTCTCTGATGAAACCTGGAATGACCCTATCTACAACGACAGCTGGATGTGGCATAAGGCTGGACACTTGGGACTGAGACGATTGGTGAGATTGTGTGAGCAAATGCAGACCCTTTAAAGCAATAATGCATGACACCCATTTCATGGGTCCCAACTCTCCAGGTTGAAGGGAATATTACTACAGTTATAACATGTACGGGAAACCGAGAGAATGGACACACTGTGAATACGAAAGGTTTCTAAAACTCAACGAATAGTCCCTCTCCTGGTGCTCTGGTTTGACTTTCAATCTGCTTTACTATCAACCTCCCAAATTGGAGAGACAGACCCTTTGACCTCCTAGTTCGCACAGGTTGTCAATTTGGCAGAGGATGAAAGGGAAGAGGGAGAACCAATGAGAGAGTAGCTGTTAGGCCTTTGGACGGGCACACATCACTCTAAATTCCCGGCAGGAAGAAGAATTAAACAAAGTCTCAGCCACCCACAGGGAACCAGCATAGGTCCTGAACCAAAATTTTGGACTTGCGTTCATCTCACCAAAAACGAGTTGAAAAATGGAGCTCAGGGGCACAGCAATTCACAAACTGGCCGAGAAATAAAGGACAACTATCGTCCAAAAATCTGTTGAGGAAAGGCAACGAGGCGGACTTGCAAGCGAGGCAGAATAGCAGGAAACAGATTTCAAGAGGTACGTTGGAATCGCCTTTAAAGCACAGGAAGAGGGGCACAACTTCGACAATGATGCACTTGGACACAAAGGGCGTATGCGTTTTCTCCTGAATATATTCAGGAGAAAACGCATACGCCCTTTTTGGCCAAGCAAGCAAGCGGGCAATGCAAATTTGCACTACAAAGAAGTATCACTTCCCACCGGTCAAAAGGGACATCCACAAAATGTGTAAAAACCAGAAAGGCAAGACAGGCCCTGGAGAACAGGGAGCCTTGTTATGCTGATGGGCGGGATGTAAATTGCCAACTGCCTCTCTGGAGGAGTGCACTGTGTTCCCTAAAACAAGTAAAGAACAGAGCTACAGAGCCAAGGGCACTTCCAGTCTAGGGAATATACCTTGGGAAAACTGAAAATCAATAAGACAGAGCCACCCCAAAATTTAGGGCTGCACTGCTTACAAGGACCTCAACTTGGGTACACCTTAAATATCCCAGGAAATATAAAAATGGTTCAAAAAATTGTGGTACTTACGTACGATGGAATATCCCTCAGCCATGAAATCAATGTCATAAGACCAGTAGCAGCAAAATGGGTGGATTCAGGTACGATGATTCTAAGTGAAATAAGTCACACAGAAAAAGAAACTTATCATATGATATCACTTATTAAGATCCTGTAAACATGGCTACACTTGAACTGAGTTAGGAAAGAAGATATTGTCTCATATTAAGAAAACACTCTTAAGCCTGCTTAAGGGGGAAGGAGAGGTGGGGTGATTCATAAAACCAGAGTTTGATATAAGCACAGGTACCATTCCAAAAACCAACTATGGAATAGACAAGATTTACACCTTCCTCAGTGAAAGGGACTCAAAACCCCATATTTCCCGCAGAGGAATATATCTGACTAGTAATAATCTTAAAACCTATGTATTGATATGTCTCCGTAAGGGAATCAAGTATGTCTAGACTGGCATAAACATGGCAGCGAGAAACAGCTCAAAGCCACTATAAAATGGAATTTCAAAAACAAAACAAAAAAACTGGGAAAATCTTTACAATTCCTTCAGTGTCTCTGATGAACCCAGGAATGACCCTATCTACAATGACAGCTGGATGTGGGATAAGGCTGGACACTTGGGACTGAGAGGATTGGTGAGATTGGGTGAGCAAATGCAGACCCTTTAAGGCAATAATGCATGGCACCCATTCCATGGGTCCCAACTCTCCAGGTTGAAGGGAATATTACTACAGTTATGACATGTACGGGAAACCTAGAGAACGGACACACTGTGAATAAGAAAGTATTCTAAAACTCAACGAATAGTCCCTCTCCTGGTGCTCCGGTTTGACATTCCATCTGCTTTACTATCAATCTCCCAACTTGGAGAGACAGCCCCTTTAACCTCCTGGGTCGCACAGGTTTCCAATTTGGCAGAGGATGAAAGGGAAGAGGGAGAACAAATCAGAGAGTAGCTGTTAGGCATATGGACCGGCACATATCACTCTAACTTCCCAGCAGGAAGAAGAATTAACCAGAGTATCAGCCACCCACCGGGAACCAGCATAGGTCCTTTACCAAAATTCTGGACTTGCGGTCAGCTCACAAAAAACGAGTTGAAAAATGGAGCTCAGGGGCACAGCAATTCACAAACTGGCCGAGTAATAAAGGACAACTATCGTCCAAAAATCTGTTGAGGGAAGGCAACGAGGCGGACTTGAAAGCGAGGCAGAATAGCAGGAAACAGATTTCAAGAGGTACGTTGGAATTTCCTTTAAAGCACAGGAAGAGGGGCACAACTTCGACAATGATGCACTTGGCCAAAAAGGGCGTATGTGTTTTCTCCTGAATATATTCAGGAGAAAACGCATACGCCCTTTTTGGCCAAACAAGCAAGCGGGCAATGCAAATCTGGACTACAAAGAAGTATCACTTCCCACCGGTCACAAGGGACATCCACAAAATGTGTAAAAACCAGAACGGCAAGACAGGCCCTGGAGAACAGGGAGCCTTGTTATGCTGATGGGCGGGATGTAAATTGCCAAGTGCCTCTCTGGAGGAGTGCATTGTGTTCCCTAAAACAAGTAAACAACAGAGCTACAGAGCCAAGGGCACTTCCTGTCTAGGGAATATACCTTGGGAAAACTGAAAATCAATAAGACAGAGCCACCCCAAAATTTAGGGCTGCACTGCTTACAAGGACCTCAACTTGGGTACACCTTAAATATCCCAGGAAATATAAAAATTGTTCAAAAAATTGTGGTACTTACGTACAATGGAATATCCCTCAGCCATGAAATCCATGTCATAAGACCAGTAGCAGCAAAATGGGTGGATTCAGGTACGATGATTCTAAGTGAAATAAGTCACACAGAAAAGGAAACTTATCATAAGATATCACTTATGAAGATCCTGTAAACATGGCTACACTTGAACTGAGTTAGGAAAGAGAACAGTGTCTCACATTTAGAAAACACTCTTATGCCTGCTTAAGGGGGAAGCAGAGGTGGGGTGATGCATAAAACCAGAGTTTGATATAAGCACAGGTACCGTTCCAAAAACCAACTATGGAATAGACAAGGCCTACACCTTCCTCAGTGAAAGGGACTCAAAACCCCATATTTCCCGCAGAGGAATATATCTGACTAGTAAGAATCTTAAAACCTATGAATTGATATGTCTCCGTAAGGGAATCAAGTATGTCTAGACTGGCATAAACATGGCAGTGAGAATCAGCTCAAACCCACTATAAAAAGGAATTTAAAAACAAAACAAAAAAACTGGGAAATTCTTTACAATTCCTTCAGGGTCTCTGATGAACCCTGGAATGACCCTATCTACAATGACAGCTGGATGTGGCATAAGGCTGGACACTTGGGACTGAGAGGATTGGTGAGATTGGGTGAGCAAATGCAGACCCTTTAAAGCACAAATGCCTGGCACCCATTCCATGGGTCCCAACTCTCCAGGTTGAAGGGAATATTACTAAAGCTATAACATGTACGGGAAACCTAGAGAACGGACACACTGTGAATACGAAAGGTTTCTAAAACTCAACGAATAGTCCCTCTCCTGGTGCTCCGGTTTGACTTTCCATCTGCTTTACTATCAACCTCCCAACTTGGAGAGACAACCCGTTTAACCTCCTTGTTCACAGAGGTTGCCAATTTGGCAGAGGATGAAAGGGAAAAGGGAGAACCAATGAGAGAGTAGCTGTTAGACATTTGGACGGGCACATATCACTGTAATTTCCCGGCAGGAAGAAGAATTAACCAAAGTCTCAGCCCCCCACCGGGAATCAGCATAGGTCCTGAACCAAAATTTTGGACTTGCGGGCAGCTCACAAAAAACGAGTTGAAAAATGGAGCTCAGGGGCACAGCAATTCACAAACTGGCCGAGTAATAAAGGACAACTATCGTCCAAAAATCTGTTGAGGGAAGGCAACGAGGCGGACTTGAAAGCGAGGCAGAATAGCAGGAAACAGATTTCAAGAGGTACGTTGGAATTGCCTTTAAAGCACAGGAAGATGGGCACAACTTCGACAATGATGCACTTGGCCAAAAAGGGCGTATGCGTTTTCTCCTGAATATATTCAGGAGAAAACGCATACGCCCTTTTTGGCCAAGCAAGCAAGCGGGCAATGCAAATCTGCACTACAAAGAAGTATCACTTCCCACCAGTCAAAAGGGACATCCACAAAATGTGTAAAAACCAGAAAGGCAAGACAGGCCCTGGAGAACAGGGAGCCTTGTTATGCTGATGGGCGGGATGTAAATTGCCAACTCTCTCTCTGGAGGAGTGCATTGTGTTCCCTAAAACAAGTAAAGAACAGAGCTACAGAGCCAAGGGCACTTACAGTCTAGGGAATATACCTTGGGAAAACTGAAAATCAATAAGACAGAGCCACCCCAAAATTTAGGGCTGCACTGCTTACAAGGACCTCAACTTGGGTACACCTTAAATATCCCAGGAAATATAAAAATGGTTCAAAAAATTGTGGTACTTACGTACGATGGAATATCCCTCAGCCATGAAATCAATGTCATAAGACCAGTAGCAGCAAAATGGGTGGATTCAGGTACGATGATTCTAAGTGAAATAAGTCACACAGAAAAAGAAACTTATCATATGATATCACTTATTAAGATCCTGTAAACATGGCTACACTTGAACTGAGTTAGGAAAGAAGATATTGTCTCATATTAAGAAAACACTCTTAAGCCTGCTTAAGAGGGAAGGAGAGGTGGGGTGATGCATAAAACCAGAGTTTGATATAAGCACAGGTACCATTCCAAAAACCAACTATGGAATAGACAAGATTTACACCTTCCTCAGTGAAAGGGACTCAAAACCCCATATTTCCCGCAGAGGAATATATCTGACTAGTAATAATCTTAAAACCTATGTATTGATATGTCTCCGTAAGGGAATCAAGTATGTCTAGACTGGCATAAACATGGCAGCGAGAAACAGCTCAAAGCCACTATAAAAAGGAATTTCAAAAACAAAACAAAAAAACTGGGAAAATCTTTACAATTCCTTCAGTGTCTCTGATGAACCCAGGAATGACCCTATCTACAATGACAGCTGGATGTGGGATAAGGCTGGACACTTGGGACTGAGAGGATTGGTGAGATTGGGTGAGCAAATGCAGACCCTTTAAGGCAATAATGCATGGCACCCATTCCATGGGTCCCAACTCTCCAGGTTGAAGGGAATATTACTACAGTTATGACATGTACGGGAAACCTAGAGAACGGACACACTGTGAATAAGAAAGTATTCTAAAACTCAACGAATAGTCCCTCTCCTGGTGCTCCGGTTTGACATTCCATCTGCTTTACTATCAATCTCCCAACTTGGAGAGACAGCCCCTTTAACCTCCTGGGTCGCACAGGTTTCCAATTTGGCAGAGGATGAAAGGGAAGAGGGAGAACAAATCAGAGAGTAGCTGTTAGGCATATGGACCGGCACATATCACTCTAACTTCCCAGCAGGAAGAAGAATTAACCAGAGTCTCAGCCACCCACCGGGAACCAGCATAGGTCCTTTACCAAAATTCTGGACTTGCGGTCAGCTCACAAAAAACGAGTTGAAAAATGGAGCTCAGGGGCACAGCAATTCACAAACTGGCCGAGTAATAAAGGACAACTATCGTCCAAAAATCTGTTGAGGGAAGGCAACGAGGCGGACTTGAAAGCGAGGCAGAATAGCAGGAAACAGATTTCAAGAGGTACGTTGGAATTTCCTTTAAAGCACAGGAAGAGGGGCACAACTTCGACAATGATGCACTTGGCCAAAAAGGGCGTATGTGTTTTCTCCTGAATATATTCAGGAGAAAACGCATACGCCCTTTTTGGCCAAACAAGCAAGCGGGCAATGCAAATCTGGACTACAAAGAAGTATCACTTCCCACCGGTCACAAGGGACATCCACAAAATGTGTAAAAACCAGAACGGCAAGACAGGCCCTGGAGAACAGGGAGCCTTGTTATGCTGATGGGCGGGATGTAAATTGCCAAGTGCCTCTCTGGAGGAGTGCATTGTGTTCCCTAAAACAAGTAAACAACAGAGCTACAGAGCCAAGGGCACTTCCTGTCTAGGGAATATACCTTGGGAAAACTGAAAATCAATAAGACAGAGCCACCCCAAAATTTAGGGCTGCACTGCTTACAAGGACCTCAACTTGGGTACACCTTAAATATCCCAGGAAATATAAAAATTGTTCAAAAAATTGTGGTACTTACGTACAATGGAATATCCCTCAGCCATGAAATCCATGTCATAAGACCAGTAGCAGCAAAATGGGTGGATTCAGGTACGATGATTCTAAGTGAAATAAGTCACACAGAAAAGGAAACTTATCATAAGATATCACTTATGAAGATCCTGTAAACATGGCTACACTTGAACTGAGTTAGGAAAGAGAACAGTGTCTCACATTTAGAAAACACTCTTATGCCTGCTTAAGGGGGAAGCAGAGGTGGGGTGATGCATAAAACCAGAGTTTGATATAAGCACAGGTACCGTTCCAAAAACCAACTATGGAATAGACAAGGCCTACACCTTCCTCAGTGAAAGGGACTCAAAACCCCATATTTCCCGCAGAGGAATATATCTGACTAGTAAGAATCTTAAAACCTATGAATTGATATGTCTCCGTAAGGGAATCAAGTATGTCTAGACTGGCATAAACATGGCAGTGAGAATCAGCTCAAACCCACTATAAAAAGGAATTTAAAAACAAAACAAAAAAACTGGGAAATTCTTTACAATTCCTTCAGGGTCTCTGATGAACCCTGGAATGACCCTATCTACAATGACAGCTGGATGTGGCATAAGGCTGGACACTTGGGACTGAGAGGATTGGTGAGATTGGGTGAGCAAATGCAGACCCTTTAAAGCACAAATGCCTGGCACCCATTCCATGGGTCCCAACTCTCCAGGTTGAAGGGAATATTACTAAAGCTATAACATGTACGGGAAACCTAGAGAACGGACACACTGTGAATACGAAAGGTTTCTAAAACTCAACGAATAGTCCCTCTCCTGGTGCTCCGGTTTGACTTTCCATCTGCTTTACTATCAACCTCCCAACTTGGAGAGACAACCCGTTTAACCTCCTTGTTCACAGAGGTTGCCAATTTGGCAGAGGATGAAAGGGAAAAGGGAGAACCAATGAGAGAGTAGCTGTTAGACATTTGGACGGGCACATATCACTGTAATTTCCCGGCAGGAAGAAGAATTAACCAAAGTCTCAGCCCCCCACCGGGAATCAGCATAGGTCCTGAACCAAAATTTTGGACTTGCGGGCAGCTCACAAAAAACGAGTTGAAAAATGGAGCTCAGGGGCACAGCAATTCACAAACTGGCCGAGTAATAAAGGACAACTATCGTCCAAAAATCTGTTGAGGGAAGGCAACGAGGCGGACTTGAAAGCGAGGCAGAATAGCAGGAAACAGATTTCAAGAGGTACGTTGGAATTGCCTTTAAAGCACAGGAAGATGGGCACAACTTCGACAATGATGCACTTGGCCAAAAAGGGCGTATGCGTTTTCTCCTGAATATATTCAGGAGAAAACGCATACGCCCTTTTTGGCCAAGCAAGCAAGCGGGCAATGCAAATCTGCACTACAAAGAAGTATCACTTCCCACCAGTCAAAAGGGACATCCACAAAATGTGTAAAAACCAGAAAGGCAAGACAGGCCCTGGAGAACAGGGAGCCTTGTTATGCTGATGGGCGGGATGTAAATTGCCAACTCTCTCTCTGGAGGAGTGCATTGTGTTCCCTAAAACAAGTAAAGAACAGAGCTACAGAGCCAAGGGCACTTACAGTCTAGGGAATATACCTTGGGAAAACTGAAAATCAATAAGACAGAGCCACCCCAAAATTTAGGGCTGCACTGCTTACAAGGACCTCAACTTGGGTACACCTTAAATATCCCAGGAAATATAAAAATGGTTCAAAAAATTGTGGTACTTACGTACGATGGAATATCCCTCAGCCATGAAATCAATGTCATAAGACCAGTAGCAGCAAAATGGGTGGATTCAGGTACGATGATTCTAAGTGAAATAAGTCACACAGAAAAAGAAACTTATCATATGATATCACTTATTAAGATCCTGTAAACATGGCTACACTTGAACTGAGTTAGGAAAGAAGATATTGTCTCATATTAAGAAAACACTCTTAAGCCTGCTTAAGAGGGAAGGAGAGGTGGGGTGATGCATAAAACCAGAGTTTGATATAAGCACAGGTACCATTCCAAAAACCAACTATGGAATAGACAAGATTTACACCTTCCTCAGTGAAAGGGACTCAAAACCCCATATTTCCCGCAGAGGAATATATCTGACTAGTAATAATCTTAAAACCTATGTATTGATATGTCTCCGTAAGGGAATCAAGTATGTCTAGACTGGCATAAACATGGCAGCGAGAAACAGCTCAAAGCCACTATAAAAAGGAATTTCAAAAACAAAACAAAAAAACTGGGAAAATCTTTACAATTCCTTCAGTGTCTCTGATGAACCCAGGAATGACCCTATCTACAATGACAGCTGGATGTGGGATAAGGCTGGACACTTGGGACTGAGAGGATTGGTGAGATTGGGTGAGCAAATGCAGACCCTTTAAGGCAATAATGCATGGCACCCATTCCATGGGTCCCAACTCTCCAGGTTGAAGGGAATATTACTACAGTTATGACATGTACGGGAAACCTAGAGAACGGACACACTGTGAATAAGAAAGTATTCTAAAACTCAACGAATAGTCCCTCTCCTGGTGCTCCGGTTTGACATTCCATCTGCTTTACTATCAATCTCCCAACTTGGAGAGACAGCCCCTTTAACCTCCTGGGTCGCACAGGTTTCCAATTTGGCAGAGGATGAAAGGGAAGAGGGAGAACAAATCAGAGAGTAGCTGTTAGGCATATGGACCGGCACATATCACTCTAACTTCCCAGCAGGAAGAAGAATTAACCAGAGTCTCAGCCACCCACCGGGAACCAGCATAGGTCCTTTACCAAAATTCTGGACTTGCGGTCAGCTCACAAAAAACGAGTTGAAAAATGGAGCTCAGGGGCACAGCAATTCACAAACTGGCCGAGTAATAAAGGACAACTATCGTCCAAAAATCTGTTGAGGGAAGGCAACGAGGCGGACTTGAAAGCGAGGCAGAATAGCAGGAAACAGATTTCAAGAGGTACGTTGGAATTTCCTTTAAAGCACAGGAAGAGGGGCACAACTTCGACAATGATGCACTTGGCCAAAAAGGGCGTATGTGTTTTCTCCTGAATATATTCAGGAGAAAACGCATACGCCCTTTTTGGCCAAACAAGCAAGCGGGCAATGCAAATCTGGACTACAAAGAAGTATCACTTCCCACCGGTCACAAGGGACATCCACAAAATGTGTAAAAACCAGAACGGCAAGACAGGCCCTGGAGAACAGGGAGCCTTGTTATGCTGATGGGCGGGATGTAAATTGCCAAGTGCCTCTCTGGAGGAGTGCATTGTGTTCCCTAAAACAAGTAAACAACAGAGCTACAGAGCCAAGGGCACTTCCTGTCTAGGGAATATACCTTGGGAAAACTGAAAATCAATAAGACAGAGCCACCCCAAAATTTAGGGCTGCACTGCTTACAAGGACCTCAACTTGGGTACACCTTAAATATCCCAGGAAATATAAAAATTGTTCAAAAAATTGTGGTACTTACGTACAATGGAATATCCCTCAGCCATGAAATCCATGTCATAAGACCAGTAGCAGCAAAATGGGTGGATTCAGGTACGATGATTCTAAGTGAAATAAGTCACACAGAAAAGGAAACTTATCATAAGATATCACTTATGAAGATCCTGTAAACATGGCTACACTTGAACTGAGTTAGGAAAGAGAACAGTGTCTCACATTTAGAAAACACTCTTATGCCTGCTTAAGGGGGAAGCAGAGGTGGGGTGATGCATAAAACCAGAGTTTGATATAAGCACAGGTACCGTTCCAAAAACCAACTATGGAATAGACAAGGCCTACACCTTCCTCAGTGAAAGGGACTCAAAACCCCATATTTCCCGCAGAGGAATATATCTGACTAGTAAGAATCTTAAAACCTATGAATTGATATGTCTCCGTAAGGGAATCAAGTATGTCTAGACTGGCATAAACATGGCAGTGAGAATCAGCTCAAACCCACTATAAAAAGGAATTTCAAAAACAAAACAAAAAAACTGGGAAATTCTTTACAATTCCTTCAGGGTCTCTGATGAACCCTGGAATGACCCTATCTACAATGACAGCTGGATGTGGCATAAGGCTGGACACTTGGGACTGAGAGGATTGGTGAGATTGGGTGAGCAAATGCAGACCCTTTAAAGCACAAATGCCTGGCACCCATTCCATGGGTCCCAACTCTCCAGGTTGAAGGGAATATTACTAAAGCTATAACATGTACGGGAAACCTAGAGAACGGACACACTGTGAATACGAAAGGTTTCTAAAACTCAACGAATAGTCCCTCTCCTGGTGCTCCGGTTTGACTTTCCATCTGCTTTACTATCAACCTCCCAACTTGGAGAGACAACCCGTTTAACCTCCTGGTTCACAGAGGTTGCCAATTTGGCAGAGGATGAAAGGGAATAGGGAGAACAAATGAGAGAGTAGCTGTTAGGCATTTGGACGGGCACATATCACTGTAATTTCCCGGCAGGAAGAAGAATTAACCAAAGTCTCAGCCCCCCACCGGGAATCAGCATAGGTCCTGAACCAAAATTTTGGACTTGTGGGCAGCTCACAAAAAACGAGTTGAAAAATGGAGCTCAGGGGCACAGCAATTCACAAACTGGCCGAGTAATAAAGGACAACTATCGTCCAAAAATCTGTTGAGGGAAGGCAACGAGGCGGACTTGAAAGCGAGGCGGA
This sequence comes from Hyperoodon ampullatus, assembly GCF_949752795.1. Taxonomy (NCBI): domain Eukaryota; kingdom Metazoa; phylum Chordata; class Mammalia; order Artiodactyla; family Ziphiidae; genus Hyperoodon; species Hyperoodon ampullatus. The sequence goes on along the minus strand of NW_027641052.1, from coordinate 181,871 downwards.
AGAGCAGGAAACAGATTTCAAGAGGTACGTTGGAATTGCCTTTAAAGCACAGGAAGAGGGGCACAACTTCGACAATGATGCACTTGGCCAAAAAGGGCGTATGCGTTTTCTCCTGAATATATTCAGGAGAAAACGCATACGCCCTTTTTGGCCAAGCAAGCAAGCGGGCAATGCAAATCTGCACTACAAAGAAGTATCACTTCCCACCGGTCAAAAGGGACATCCACAAAATGTGTAAAAACCAGAAAGGCAAGACAGGCCCTGGAGAAGAGGGAGCCTTGTTATGCTGATGGGCGGGATGTAAATTGCCATCTCCCTCTCTGGAGGAGTGCATTGTGTTCCCTAAAACAATTAAAGAACAGAGCTACAGAGCCAAGGGCACTTCCAGTCTAGGGAGTATACCTTGGGAAAACTGAAAATCAATAAGACAGAGACACCCCAAAATTTAGGGCTGCACTGCTTACAAGGACCTCAACTTGGGTACACCTCAAATATCCCAGGAAATATAAAAATGTTTCAAAAAATTGTGGTACTTACATACGATGGAATATCCCTCAGCCATGAAATCAATGTCATAAGACCAGTAGCAGCAAAATGGGTGGATTCAGGTACGATGATTCTAAGTGAAATAAGTCACACAGAAAAAGAAACTTATCATATGATATCACTTATGAAGATCCTGTAAACATGGCTACATTTGAACTGAGTTAGGAAAGGGAACAGTGTCTCACATTTAGAAAACACTCTTATGCCTGCTTAAGGGGGAAGGAGAGGTGGGGTGATGCATAAAACCAGAGTTTGATATAAGCACAGGTACCGTTCCAAAAACCAACTATGGAATAAACAAGACCTACACCTTCCTCAGTGAAAGGGACTCAAAACCCCATATTTCCCGCAGAGGAATATATCTGACTAGTAAGAATCTTAAAACCTATGTATTGATATGTCTCCGTAAGGGAATCATGTGTGTCTAGACTGGCACAAACATGGCAGCGAGAATCAGCTCAAACCCACTATAAAAAGGAATTTCAAAAACAAAACAAAAAAAATTGGGAAATTCTTTAGAATTCCTTCAGGGTCTCTGATGAAACCTGGAATGACCCTATCTACAACGACAGCTGGATGTGGCATAAGGAGGGACACTTGGGACTGAGAGGATTGGTGAGATCGGGTGAGAAAATGGAGACCCTTGAAAGCAATAATGCCTGGCACCCATTCCATGGGTCCCAACTCTCCAGGTTCAAGGGAATATTACTACAGTTATAACATGTACGGGAAACCTAGAGAATGGACACACAGTGAATACGAAAGGTTTCTAAAACTCAACGAATAGTCCCTCTCCTGGTGCTCCGGTTTGACTTTCCATCTGCTTTACTATCAATCTCCCAACTTGGAGAGACAGCCCCTTTAAACTCCGGGTTCGCACAGGTTTCCAATTTGGCAGAGGATTAAAGGAAAGAGCGAGAACCAATGAGAGAGTAGCTGTTAGGCATTTGGACGGGCACATATCACTCTAACTTCCCGGCAGGAAGAAGAATTAACCAAAGTCTCAGTCCCTCACCGGGAATCAGCATAGGTCCTCAACCAAAATTTTGGACTTGCGGTCAGCTCACAAAAAACGAGTTGAAAAATGGAGCTCAGGGGCACAGCAATTCACAAACTGGCCGAGTAATAAAGGACAACTATCGTCCAAAAATCTGTTGAGGGAAGGCAACGAGGCGAACTTGAAAGCGAGGCAGAATAGCAGGAAACAGATTTCAAGAGGTACGATGGAATCGCCTTTAAAGCACCGGAAGGGGGGCACAACTACGACAATGATGCACTTGGCCAAAAAGGGCGTATGTGTTTTCTCCTGAATATATTCAGGAGAAAACGCATACGCCCTTTTTGGCCAAGCAAGCAAGCGGGCAATGCAAATCTGCACTACAAAGAAGTATCACTTCCCACCAGTCAAAAGGGACATCCACAAAATGTGTAAAAACCAGAAAGGCAAGACAGGCCCTGGAGAACAGGGAGCCTTGTTATGCTGATGGGCGGGATGTAAATTGCCAACTGCCTCTCTGGTGGAGTATATTGTGTTCCCTAAAACAAGTAAAGAACAGAGCTAAAGAGCCAAGGGCACTTCCAGTCTAGGGAATATACCTTGGAATTCTGAAAATCCATAAGACAGAGCCACCCCAATATTTAGGTCTGCACTGCTTACAAGGAACTCAACTTGGGTACACCTTAAATATCCCAGGAAATATAAAAATGGTACAAAAATTGTGGTACTTACGTACGATGGAATATCCTTCAGCCATGAAATCAATGTCATAAACCAGTAGCAGCAAAATGGGTGGATTCAGGTACGATGATTCTAAGTGAAATAAGTCACACAGAAAAAGAAACTTATCATAAGATATCACTTATGAAGATCCTGTAAACATGGCTAAACTTGAACTGAGTTAGGAAAGAGAACAGTGTCTCACATTTAGAAAACACTCTTATGCCTGCTTAAGGGGGAAGGAGAGGTGGGGTGATGCATAAAACCAGAGTTTGATATAAGCACAGGTCCCGTTCCAAAAACCAACTATGGAATAGACAAGACCTACACCTTCCTCAGTGAAAGGGACTCAAAACCCCATATTTCCCGCAGAGGAATATATCTGACTAGTAAGAATCTTAAAACCGATGTATTGATATATCTCCGTAAGGGAATCAAGTGTGTCTAGACTGGCATAAACATGGCAGCGAGAATCAGCTCAAACCCAGTACAAAAAGGAATTTCAAAAACAAAACAAAACAACTGGGAAATTCTTTACAATTCCTTCAGGGTCTCTGATGAAACCTGGAATGACCCTATCTGCAACGACAGCCGGATGTGGCATAAGGAGGGACACGTGGGACTGAGACGATTGGTGAGATTGGGTGAGCAAATGCAGACCCTTTAAAGCAATAATGCATGGCACCCATTCCATGGGTCCCAACTCTCCAGGTTGAAGGGAATATTACTACAGTTATAACATGTACGGGAAACCTAGAGAATGGACACAGTGTGAATACGAAAGGTTTCTAAACCTCAACGAATAGTCCCTCTCCTGGTGCTCCGGTTTGACATTCCATCTGCTTTACTATCAATCTCCCAACTTGGAGAGACAGCCCCTTTAACTTCCTAGTTCGCACAGGTTTCCAATTTGGCAGAGGATGAAAGGGAAGAGGCAGAACCAATGAGAGAGTAGCTGTTAGGCATTTGGACGGGCACATATCACTCTAACTTCCCGGCAGGAAGAAGAATTAAACAAAGTCTCAGCCCCCCACTGGGAACCAGCATAGGTCCTGAACCAAAATTTTGGACTTGCGGTCAGCTCACAAAAAACGAGTTGAAAAATGGAGCTCAGGGGCACAGCAATTCAAAAACTGGCCGAGTAATGAAGGACAACTATCGTCCAAAAATCTGTTGAGGGAAGGCATCGAGGCAGACTTGAAAGCGAGGCAGAATAGCAGGAAACAGATTTCAAGAGGTACGTTGGAATCGCCTTTAAAGCACAGGAAGAGGGGCACAACTTCGACAATGATGCACTTGGCCAAAAAGGGCGTATGCGTTTTCTCCTGAAAATATTCAGGAGAAAACGCATACGCCCTTTTTGGCCAAGCAAGCAAGCGGGCAATGCAAATCTGCACTACAAAGAAGTATCACTTCCCACCGGTCAAAAGGGACATCCACAAAATGTGTAAAAACCAGAAAGGCAAGACAGGCCCTGGAGAACAGGGAGCCTTGTTATGCTGACGGGCGGGATGTAAATTGCCAACTGCCTCTCTGGAGGAGTGCATTGTGTTCCCTAAAACAAGTAAACAACAGAGCTACAGAGCCAAGGGCACTTCCAGTCTAGGGAATATACCTTGGGAAAACTGAAAATCAATAAGACAGAGCCACCCCAAAATTTAGGGCTACACTGCTTACAAGGACTTCAACTTGAGTGCACCTTAAGTATCCAAGGAAATATAAAAATGGTTCAAAAAATTGTGGTACTTACGTACGATGGAATATCCCTCAGCCATGAAATCAATGTCATAAGACCAGTAGCAGCAAAATGGGTGGATTCAGGTACGATGATTCTAAGTGAAATAAGTCACACAGAAAAAGAAACTTATCATAAGATATCACTTATGAAGATCCTGTAAACATGGCTACACTTGAACTGAGTTAGGAAAGAGAACAGTGTCTCACATTTAGAAAACACTCTTATGCCTGCTTAAGGGGGAAGGAGACGTGGGGTGATGCATAAAACCAGAGTTTGATATAAGCACAGGTACCGTTCCAAAAACCAACTATGGAATAGACAAGACCTACACCTTCCTCAGTGAAAGGGACTCAAAACCCCATATTTCCCGCAGAGGAATATATCTGACTAGTAAGAATCTTAAAACCGATGTATTGATATATCTCCGTAAGGGAATCGAGTGTGTCTAGACTGGCATAAACATGGCAGCGAGAATCAGCTCAAACCCACTACAAAAAGGAATTTCAAAAACAAAACAAAACAACTGGGAAATTCTTTACAATTACTTCAGGGTCTCTGATGAAACCTGGAATGACCCTATCTGCAACGACAGCTGGATGTGGCATAAGGAGGGACACTTGGGACTGAGACGATTGGTGAGATTGGGTGAGCAAATGCAGACCCTTTAAAGCAATAATGCATGGCACCCATTCCGTGGGTCCCAACTCTCCAGGTTGAAGGGAATATTACTACAGTTATAACATGTACGGGAAACCTAGAGAACGGATACAGTGTGAATACGAAAGGTTTCTAAAACTCAACGAATAGTCCCTCTCCTGGTGCTCCGGTTTGACTTTCCATCTGCTTTACTATCAATCTCCCAACTTGGAGAGACAGCCCCTTTAACTTCCTGGTTCGCACAGGTTTCCAATTTGGCAGAGGATGAAAGGGAAGAGGGAGAACCAATGAGAGAGTAGCTGTTAGGCATTTGGACGGGGACATATCACTCTAATTTCCCGGCAGGAAGAAGAATTAACCAAAGTCTCAGCCTCCCACTGGGAACCAGCATAGGTCCTGAACCAAAATTTTGGACTTCCGGTCAGCTCACAAAAATCGAGTTGAAAAATGGAGCTCAAGGGCACAGCAATTCACAAACTGGCCGAGTAATGAAGGAGAACTATCGTCCAAAAATCTGTTGAGGGAAGGCAACGAGGCGGACTTGAAAGCGAGGCAGAATAGCAGGAAACAGATTTCAAGAGGTACGTTGGAATCGCCTTTAAAGCACAGGAAGAGGGGCACAACTACGAAAATGATGCACTTGGGCAAAAAGGGCGTATACGTTTTCTCCTGAATATATTCAGGAGAAAACGCATACGCCCTTTTTGGCCAAGCAAGCAAGCAGGCAATGCAAATCTGCACTACAAAGAAGTATCACTTCCCACCTGTCAAAAGAGACATCCACAAAATATGTAAAAACCTGAAAGGCAAGACAGGCCCTGGAGAACAGGCAGCCTTGTTATGCTGATGGGCGGGATGTAAATTGCCAACTGCCTCTCTGGAGGAGTGCATTGTGATCCCTGAAACAAGTAAACAACAGAGCTACAGAGCCAAGGACACTTCCAGTCTAGGGAATATACCTTGGGAAAACTGAAAATCAATAAGACAGAGCCACCCCAAAATTTAGGGCTGCACTGCTTACAAGGACCTCAACTTGGGTACACCTTAAATATCCCAGGAAATATAAAAGTGGTTCAAAAAATTGTGGTACTTACGTACGATGGAATATCCCTCAGCCATGAAATCAATGTCATAAACCAGTAGCAGCCAAATGGGTGGATTCAGGTACGATGATTCTAAGTGAAATAAGTCACACAGAAAAAGAAACTTATCATAAGATATCACTTATGAAGATCCTGTCAACATGGCTAAACTTGAACTGAGTTAGGAAAGAGAACAGTGTCTCACATTTAGAAAACACTCTTATGCCTGCTTAAGGGGGAAGGAGAGATGGGGTGATGCATAAAACCAGAGTTTGATATAAGCACAGGTCCCGTTCCAAAAACCAACTATGGAATAGACAAGCCCTACACCTTCCTCAGTGAAAGGGACTCAAAACCCCATATTTCCCGCAGAGGAATATATCTGACTAGTAAGAATCCTAAAACCAATGTATTGATATATCTCCGTAAGGGAATCGAGTGTGTCTAGACTGGCATAAACATGGCAGCGAGAATCAGCTCAAACCCACTACAAAAAGGAATTTCAAAAACAAAACAAAACAACTGGGAAATTCTTTACAATTACTTCAGGGTCTCTGATGAAAACTGGAATGACCCTATCTGCAACGACAGCTGGATGTGGCATAAGGAGGGACACTTGGGACTGAGACGATTGGTGAGATTGGGTGAGCAAATGCAGACCCTTTAAAGCAATAATGCATGGCACCCATTCCATGGGTCCCATCTCTCCAGGTTGAAGGGAATATTACTACAGTTATAACATGTACGGGATACGTAGAGAACGGACACACTGTGAATATGAAAGGTTTCTAAAACTCAACGAATAATCTCTCTCCTGGTGCTCCGGTTTGACTTTCCATCTGCTTTACTATCAATCTCCGAACTTGGAGAGACAGCCCCTTTAACCTCCTGGTTCGCACAGGTTTCCAATTTGGCAGAGGATGAAAGGGAAGAGGAAGAACCAATGAGAGAGTAGCTGTTAGGCATTTGGACGGGCACATATCACTCTAACTTCCCGGCCATTAGAAGAATTAACCAAAGTCTCAGCCCCACACCGGGAACCAGCATAGGTCCTGAACCAAAATTTTGGACTTGCGGTCAGCTCACAAAAAACGAGTTGAAAAATGGAGCTCAGGGGCACAGCAATTCACAAACTGGCCGAGTAATAAAGGACAACTATCGTCCAAAAATCTGTTGAGGGAAGGCAACGAGGCGGACTTGAAAGCGAGGCAGAATAGCAGGAAACAGATTTCAAGAGGTACGTTGGAATTGCCTTTAAAGCACAGGAAGAGGGGCACAACTTCGACAATGATGCACTTGGCCAAAAAGGGCGTATGCGTTTTCTCCTGAATATATTCAGGAGAAAACGCATACGCCCTTTTTGGCCAAGCAAGTAAGCGGGCAATGCAAATCTGCACTACAAAGAAGTATCACTTCCCACCGGTCAAAAGGGACATCCACAAAATGTGTAAAAACCAGAAAGGCAAGACAGGCCCTGGAGAACAGGGAGCCTTGTTATGCTGATGGGCGGGATGTAAATTGCCAACTGCCTCTCTGGAGGAGTGCATTGTGTTCCCTAAAACAAGTAAACAACAGAGCTACAGAGCCAAGGGCACTTCCAGTCTAGGGAATATACCTTGGGAAAACTGAAAATCAATAAGACAGAACCACCCCAAAATTTAGGGCTGCACTGCTTACAAGGACCTCAACTTGGGTACACCTTAAATATCCCAGGAAATATAAAAATGGTTCAAAAAATTGTGGTACTTACGTACGACGGAATATCCCTCAGCCATGAAATCAATGTCATAAGACCAGTAGCAGCAAAATGGGGGGATTCAGGTACGATGATTCTAAGTGAAATAAGTCACACAGAAAAAGAAACTTATCATAAGATATCACTTATGAAGATCCTGTAAACATGGCTACACTTGAACTGAGTTAGGAAAGAGAACAGTGTCTCACATTTAGAAAACACTCTTATGCCTGCTTAAGGGGGAAGGAGACGTGGGGTGATGCATAAAACCAGAGTTTGATATAAGCACAGGTACCGTTCCAAAAACCAACTATGGAATAGACAAGACCTACACCTTCCTCAGTGAAAGGGACTCAAAACCCCATATTTCCCGCAGAGGAATATATCTGACTAGTAAGAATCTTAAAACCGATGTATTGATATATCTCCGTAAGGGAATCGAGTGTGTCTAGACTGGCATAAACATGGCAGCGAGAATCAGCTCAAACCCACTACAAAAAGGAATTTCAAAAACAAAACAAAACAACTGGGAAATTCTTTACAATTACTTCAGGGTCTCTGATGAAACCTGGAATGACCCTATCTGCAACGACAGCTGGATGTGGCATAAGGAGGGACACTTGGGACTGAGACGATTGGTGAGATTGGGTGAGCAAATGCAGACCCTTTAAAGCAATAATGCATGGCACCCATTCCGTGGGTCCCAACTCTCCAGGTTGAAGGGAATATTACTACAGTTATAACATGTACGGGAAACCTAGAGAACGGATACAGTGTGAATACGAAAGGTTTCTAAAACTCAACGAATAGTCCCTCTCCTGGTGCTCCGGTTTGACTTTCCATCTGCTTTACTATCAATCTCCCAACTTGGAGAGACAGCCCCTTTAACTTCCTGGTTCGCACAGGTTTCCAATTTGGCAGAGGATGAAAGGGAAGAGGGAGAACCAATGAGAGAGTAGCTGTTAGGCATTTGGACGGGGACATATCACTCTAATTTCCCGGCAGGAAGAAGAATTAACCAAAGTCTCAGCCTCCCACTGGGAACCAGCATAGGTCCTGAACCAAAATTTTGGACTTCCGGTCAGCTCACAAAAAACGAGTTGAAAAATGGAGCTCAAGGGCACAGCAATTCACAAACTGGCCGAGTAATGAAGGAGAACTATCGTCCAAAAATCTGTTGAGGGAAGGCAACGAGGCGGACTTGAAAGCGAGGCAGAATAGCAGGAAACAGATTTCAAGAGGTACGTTGGAATCGCCTTTAAAGCACAGGAAGAGGGGCACAACTACGAAAATGATGCACTTGGGCAAAAAGGGCGTATACGTTTTCTCCTGAATATATTCAGGAGAAAACGCATACGCCCTTTTTGGCCAAGCAAGCAAGCAGGCAATGCAAATCTGCACTACAAAGAAGTATCACTTCCCACCTGTCAAAAGAGACATCCACAAAATATGTAAAAACCTGAAAGGCAAGACAGGCCCTGGAGAACAGGCAGCCTTGTTATGCTGATGGGCGGGATGTAAATTGCCAACTGCCTCTCTGGAGGAGTGCATTGTGATCCCTGAAACAAGTAAACAACAGAGCTACAGAGCCAAGGACACTTCCAGTCTAGGGAATATACCTTGGGAAAACTGAAAATCAATAAGACAGAGCCACCCCAAAATTTAGGGCTGCACTGCTTACAAGGACCTCAACTTGGGTACACCTTAAATATCCCAGGAAATATAAAAGTGGTTCAAAAAATTGTGGTACTTACGTACGATGGAATATCCCTCAGCCATGAAATCAATGTCATAAACCAGTAGCAGCCAAATGGGTGGATTCAGGTACGATGATTCTAAGTGAAATAAGTCACACAGAAAAAGAAACTTATCATAAGATATCACTTATGAAGATCCTGTCAACATGGCTAAACTTGAACTGAGTTAGGAAAGAGAACAGTGTCTCACATTTAGAAAACACTCTTATGCCTGCTTAAGGGGGAAGGAGAGATGGGGTGATGCATAAAACCAGAGTTTGATATAAGCACAGGTCCCGTTCCAAAAATCAACTATGGAATAGACAAGCCCTACACCTTCCTCAGTGAAAGGGACTCAAAACCCCATATTTCCCGCAGAGGAATATATCTGACTAGTAAGAATCCTAAAACCAATGTATTGATATATCTCCGTAAGGGAATCGAGTGTGTCTAGACTGGCATAAACATGGCAGCGAGAATCAGCTCAAACCCACTACAAAAAGGAATTTCAAAAACAAAACAAAACAACTGGGAAATTCTTTACAATTACTTCAGGGTCTCTGATGAAAACTGGAATGACCCTATCTGCAACGACAGCTGGATGTGGCATAAGGAGGGACACTTGGGACTGAGACGATTGGTGAGATTGGGTGAGCAAATGCAGACCCTTTAAAGCAATAATGCATGGCACCCATTCCATGGGTCCCATCTCTCCAGGTTGAAGGGAATATTACTACAGTTATAACATGTACGGGATACGTAGAGAACGGACACACTGTGAATATGAAAGGTTTCTAAAACTCAACGAATAATCTCTCTCCTGGTGCTCCGGTTTGACTTTCCATCTGCTTTACTATCAATCTCCGAACTTGGAGAGACAGCCCCTTTAACCTCCTGGTTCGCACAGGTTTCCAATTTGGCAGAGGATGAAAGGGAAGAGGAAGAACCAATGAGAGAGTAGCTGTTAGGCATTTGGACGGGCACATATCACTCTAACTTCCCGGCCATTAGAAGAATTAACCAAAGTCTCAGCCCCACACCGGGAACCAGCATAGGTCCTGAACCAAAATTTTGGACTTGCGGTCAGCTCACAAAAAACGAGTTGAAAAATGGAGCTCAGGGGCACAGCAATTCACAAACTGGCCGAGTAATAAAGGACAACTATCGTCCAAAAATCTGTTGAGGGAAGGCAACGAGGCGGACTTGAAAGCGAGGCAGAATAGCAGGAAACAGATTTCAAGAGGTACGTTGGAATTGCCTTTAAAGCACAGGAAGAGGGGCACAACTTCGACAATGATGCACTTGGCCAAAAAGGGCGTATGCGTTTTCTCCTGAATATATTCAGGAGAAAACGCATACGCCCTTTTTGGCCAAGCAAGTAAGCGGGCAATGCAAATCTGCACTACAAAGAAGTATCACTTCCCACCGGTCAAAAGGGACATCCACAAAATGTGTAAAAACCAGAAAGGCAAGACAGGCCCTGGAGAACAGGGAGCCTTGTTATGCTGATGGGCGGGATGTAAATTGCCAACTGCCTCTCTGGAGGAGTGCATTGTGTTCCCTAAAACAAGTAAACAACAGAGCTACAGAGCCAAGGGCACTTCCAGTCTAGGGAATATACCTTGGGAAAACTGAAAATCAATAAGACAGAACCACCCCAAAATTTAGGGCTGCACTGCTTACAAGGACCTCAACTTGGGTACACCTTAAATATCCCAGGAAATATAAAAATGGTTCAAAAAATTGTGGTACTTACGTACGACGGAATATCCCTCAGCCATGAAATCAATGTCATAAGACCAGTAGCAGCAAAATGGGGGGATTCAGGTACGATGATTCTAAGTGAAATAAGTCACACAGAAAAAGAAACTTATCATAAGATATCACTTATGAAGATCCTGTAAACATGGCTACACTTGAACTGAGTTAGGAAAGAGAACAGTGTCTCACATTTAGAAAACACTCTTATGCCTGCTTAAGGGGGAAGGAGACGTGGGGTGATGCATAAAACCAGAGTTTGATATAAGCACAGGTACCGTTCCAAAAACCAACTATGGAATAGACAAGACCTACACCTTCCTCAGTGAAAGGGACTCAAAACCCCATATTTCCCGCAGAGGAATATATCTGACTAGTAAGAATCTTAAAACCGATGTATTGATATATCTCCGTAAGGGAATCGAGTGTGTCTAGACTGGCATAAACATGGCAGCGAGAATCAGCTCAAACCCACTACAAAAAGGAATTTCAAAAACAAAACAAAACAACTGGGAAATTCTTTACAATTACTTCAGGGTCTCTGATGAAACCTGGAATGACCCTATCTGCAACGACAGCTGGATGTGGCATAAGGAGGGACACTTGGGACTGAGACGATTGGTGAGATTGGGTGAGCAAATGCAGACCCTTTAAAGCAATAATGCATGGCACCCATTCCGTGGGTCCCAACTCTCCAGGTTGAAGGGAATATTACTACAGTTATAACATGTACGGGAAACCTAGAGAACGGATACAGTGTGAATACGAAAGGTTTCTAAAACTCAACGAATAGTCCCTCTCCTGGTGCTCCGGTTTGACTTTCCATCTGCTTTACTATCAATCTCCCAACTTGGAGAGACAGCCCCTTTAACTTCCTGGTTCGCACAGGTTTCCAATTTGGCAGAGGATGAAAGGGAAGAGGGAGAACCAATGAGAGAGTAGCTGTTAGGCATTTGGACGGGGACATATCACTCTAATTTCCCGGCAGGAAGAAGAATTAACCAAAGTCTCAGCCTCCCACTGGGAACCAGCATAGGTCCTGAACCAAAATTTTGGACTTCCGGTCAGCTCACAAAAAACGAGTTGAAAAATGGAGCTCAAGGGCACAGCAATTCACAAACTGGCCGAGTAATGAAGGAGAACTATCGTCCAAAAATCTGTTGAGGGAAGGCAACGAGGCGGACTTGAAAGCGAGGCAGAATAGCAGGAAACAGATTTCAAGAGGTACGTTGGAATCGCCTTTAAAGCACAGGAAGAGGGGCACAACTACGAAAATGATGCACTTGGGCAAAAAGGGCGTATACGTTTTCTCCTGAATATATTCAGGAGAAAACGCATACGCCCTTTTTGGCCAAGCAAGCAAGCAGGCAATGCAAATCTGCACTACAAAGAAGTATCACTTCCCACCTGTCAAAAGAGACATCCACAAAATATGTAAAAACCTGAAAGGCAAGACAGGCCCTGGAGAACAGGCAGCCTTGTTATGCTGATGGGCGGGATGTAAATTGCCAACTGCCTCTCTGGAGGAGTGCATTGTGATCCCTGAAACAAGTAAACAACAGAGCTACAGAGCCAAGGACACTTCCAGTCTAGGGAATATACCTTGGGAAAACTGAAAATCAATAAGACAGAGCCACCCCAAAATTTAGGGCTGCACTGCTTACAAGGACCTCAACTTGGGTACACCTTAAATATCCCAGGAAATATAAAAGTGGTTCAAAAAATTGTGGTACTTACGTACGATGGAATATCCCTCAGCCATGAAATCAATGTCATAAACCAGTAGCAGCCAAATGGGTGGATTCAGGTACGATGATTCTAAGTGAAATAAGTCACACAGAAAAAGAAACTTATCATAAGATATCACTTATGAAGATCCTGTCAACATGGCTAAACTTGAACTGAGTTAGGAAAGAGAACAGTGTCTCACATTTAGAAAACACTCTTATGCCTGCTTAAGGGGGAAGGAGAGATGGGGTGATGCATAAAACCAGAGTTTGATATAAGCACAGGTCCCGTTCCAAAAACCAACTATGGAATAGACAAGCCCTACACCTTCCTCAGTGAAAGGGACTCAAAACCCCATATTTCCCGCAGAGGAATATATCTGACTAGTAAGAATCCTAAAACCAATGTATTGATATATCTCCGTAAGGGAATCGAGTGTGTCTAGACTGGCATAAACATGGCAGCGAGAATCAGCTCAAACCCACTACAAAAAGGAATTTCAAAAACAAAACAAAACAACTGGGAAATTCTTTACAATTACTTCAGGGTCTCTGATGAAAACTGGAATGACCCTATCTGCAACGACAGCTGGATGTGGCATAAGGAGGGACACTTGGGACTGAGACGATTGGTGAGATTGGGTGAGCAAATGCAGACCCTTTAAAGCAATAATGCATGGCACCCATTCCATGGGTCCCATCTCTCCAGGTTGAAGGGAATATTACTACAGTTATAACATGTACGGGATACGTAGAGAACGGACACACTGTGAATATGAAAGGTTTCTAAAACTCAACGAATAATCTCTCTCCTGGTGCTCCGGTTTGACTTTCCATCTGCTTTACTATCAATCTCCGAACTTGGAGAGACAGCCCCTTTAACCTCCTGGTTCGCACAGGTTTCCAATTTGGCAGAGGATGAAAGGGAAGAGGAAGAACCAATGAGAGAGTAGCTGTTAGGCATTTGGACGGGCACATATCACTCTAACTTCCCGGCCATTAGAAGAATTAACCAAAGTCTCAGCCCCACACCGGGAACCAGCATAGGTCCTGAACCAAAATTTTGGACTTGCGGTCAGCTCACAAAAAACGAGTTGAAAAATGGAGCTCAAGGGCACAGCAATTCACAAACTGGCCGAGTAATAAAGGACAACTATCGTCCAAAAATCTGTTGAGGGAAGGCAACGAGGCGGACTTGAAAGCGAGGCAGAATAGCAGGAAACAGATTTCAAGAGGTACGTTGGAATTGCCTTTAAAGCACAGGAAGAGGGGCACAACTTCGACAATGATGCACTTGGCCAAAAAGGGCGTATGCGTTTTCACCTGAATATATTCAGGAGAAAACGCATACGCCCTTTTTGGCCAAGCAAGTAAGCGGGCAATGCAAATCTGCACTACAAAGAAGTATCACTTCCCACCGGTCAAAAGGGACATCCACAAAATGTGTAAAAACCAGAAAGGCAAGACAGGCCCTGGAGAACAGGGAGCCTTGTTATGCTGATGGGCGGGATGTAAATTGCCAACTGCCTCTCTGGAGGAGTGCATTGTGTTCCCTAAAACAAGTAAACAACAGAGCTACAGAGCCAAGGGCACTTCCAGTCTAGGGAATATACCTTGGGAAAACTGAAAATCAATAAGACAGAACCACCCCAAAATTTAGGGCTGCACTGCTTACAAGGACCTCAACTTGGGTACACCTTAAATATCCCAGGAAATATAAAAATGGTTCAAAAAATTGTGGTACTTACGTACGACGGAATATCCCTCAGCCATGAAATCAATGTCATAAGACCAGTAGCAGCAAAATGGGGGGATTCAGGTACGATGATTCTAAGTGAAATAAGTCACACAGAAAAAGAAACTTATCATAAGATATCACTTATGAAGATCCTGTAAACATGGCTACACTTGAACTGAGTTAGGAAAGAGAACAGTGTCTCACATTTAGAAAACACTCTTATGCCTACTTAAGGGGGAAGGAGACGTGGGGTGATGCATAAAACCAGAGTTTGATATAAGCACAGGTACCGTTCCAAAAACCAACTATGGAATAGACAAGACCTACACCTTCCTCAGTGAAAGGGACTCAAAACCCCATATTTCCCGCAGAGGAATATATCTGACTAGTAAGAATCTTAAAACCGATGTATTGATATATCTCCGTAAGGGAATCGAGTGTGTCTAGACTGGCATAAACATGGCAGCGAGAATCAGCTCAAACCCACTACAAAAAGGAATTTCAAAAACAAAACAAAACAACTGGGAAATTCTTTACAATTACTTCAGGGTCTCTGATGAAACCTGGAATGACCCTATCTGCAACGACAGCTGGATGTGGCATAAGGAGGGACACTTGGGACTGAGACGATTGGTGAGATTGGGTGAGCAAATGCAGACCCTTTAAAGCAATAATGCATGGCACCCATTCCGTGGGTCCCAACTCTCCAGGTTGAAGGGAATATTACTACAGTTATAACATGTACGGGAAACCTAGAGAACGGATACAGTGTGAATACGAAAGGTTTCTAAAACTCAACGAATAGTCCCTCTCCTGGTGCTCCGGTTTGACTTTCCATCTGCTTTACTATCAATCTCCCAACTTGGAGAGACAGCCCCTTTAACTTCCTGGTTCGCACAGGTTTCCAATTTGGCAGAGGATGAAAGGGAAGAGGGAGAACCAATGAGAGAGTAGCTGTTAGGCATTTGGACGGGCACATGTCACTGTAATTTCCCGGCAGGAAAAAGAATTAACCAAAGCATCAGCCACCCACCTGGAACCAGTATAGGTCCTTAACCAAAATTTTGGACTTGCGGTCAGCTCACAAAAAACGAGTTGAAAAATGGAGCTCAGGGGCACAGCAATTCACAAACTGGCCGAGTAATAAAGGACAACTATCGTCCAAAAATCTGTTGAGGGAAGGCAACGAGGTAGACTTGAAAGCAAGGCAGAGTAGCAGGAAACGGATTTCAAGAGGTACGTTGGAATCGACTATAAAGCACAGGAAGAGGGGCACAACTTCGACAATGATGCACATGGCCAAAAAGGGCGTATGCGTTTTCTCCTGAATATATTCAGGAGAAAACGCATACGCCCTTTTTGGCCAAGAAAGCAAGCGGGCAATGCAAATCTGCACTACAAAGAAGTATCACTTCCCACCGGTCAAAAGGGACATCCACAAAATGTGTAAAAACCAGAAAGGCAAGACAGGCCCTGGAGAACAGGGAGCCTTGTTATGCTGATGGGCGGGATGTAAATTGCCAACTGCCTCTCTGGAGGAGTGCATTGTGTTCCCTAAAAGAAGTAAACAACAGAGCTACAGAGCCAAGGGCACTTCCAGTCTAGGGAATATACCTTGGGAAAACTGAAAATCAATAAGAAAGAGCCACCCCAAAATTTAGGGCTGCACTGCTTACAAGGACCTCAACTTGGGTACACCTTAAATATCCCAGGAAATATAAAAATGGTTCAAAAAATTGTGGAACTTACGTACGATGGAATATCCCTCAGCCATGGAATCAATGTCATAAGACCAGTAGCAGCAAAATGGGTGGATTCAGGTACGATGATTCTAAGTGAAATAAGCAACACAGAAAAAGAATCTTATCATAAGATATCACTTATGAAGATCCTGTAAACATGGCTACACTTGAACTGAGTTAGGAAAGAGAACAGTGTCTCACATTTAGAAAACGCTCTTATGCCTGCTTAAGGGGGAAGGAGAAGTGGGGTGATGCATAAAACCAGAGTATGATATAAGCACAGGTACCGTTCCAAAAACCAACTATGGAATAGACAAGACCTACACCTTCCTCAGTGAAAGGGACTCAAAACCCCATATTTCCCGCAGAGGAATATATCTGACTAGTAAGAATCTTAAAACCTATGTATTGATATGTCTCCGTAAGGGAATCAAGTGTGTCTAGACTGGCATAAACATGGCAGCGAGAATCAGCTCAAACCCACTATAAAAAGGAATTTCAAAAACAAAACAAAAAAAATGGGAAATTCTTTACAATTCCTTCAGGGTCTCTGATGAAACCTGGAATGACACTTTCTACAACGACAGCTGGATGTGGCATAAGGAGGGACACATGGGACTGAGATGATTGGTTAGATTGGGTGAGCAAATGCAGAACCTTTAAAGCAATAATGCCTGGCACCCATTCCATGGGTCCCAACTCTCCAGGTTCAAGGGAATATTACTACAGTTATAACATGTACGGGAAACCTAGAGAACGGACACACTGTGAATACGAAAGGTTTCTAAAACTCAACGAATAGTCCCTCTCCTGGTGCTCCGGCTTGACTTTCCATCTGCTTTACTATCAATCTCCCAACTTGGAGAGACAGCCCCTTTAACCTCCTGGTTCGCACAGGTTTCCAATATGGCAGAGGATGGAAGGGAAGAGGGAGAACCAATGAGAGAGTAGCTGTTAGGCATTTGGACGGGCACATATCACTGTAATTTCCCAGCAGGAAAAAGAATTAACCAAAGCCTCAGCCACCCACCTGTAACCAGTATAGGTCCTTAAGCAAAATTTTGGACTTGCGGTCAGCTCACAAAAAACGAGTTGAAAAATGGAGCTCAGGGGCACAGCAATTCACAAACTGGCCGAGTAATAAAGGACAACTATCGTCCAAAAATCTGTTGAGTCAAGGCAACGAGGCAGACTTGAAAGCAAGGCAGAATAGCAGGAAACAGATTTCAAGAGGTACGTTGGAATCGACTATAAAGCACAGGAGGAGGGGCACAACTTCGACAATGATGCACATGGCCAAAAAGGGCGTATGTGTTTTCTCCTGAATATATTCAGGAGAAAACGCATACGCCCTTTTTGGTCAAGAAAGCAAGCGGGCAATGCAAATCTGCACTACAAAGAAGTATCACTTCCCACCGGTCAAAAGGGACATCCACAAAATGTGTAAAAACCAGAAAGGCAAGACAGGCCCTGGAGAACAGGGAGCCTTGTTATGCTGATGGGCGGGATGTAAATTGCCAACTGCCTCTCTGGAGGAGTGCATTGTGTTCCCTAAAAGAAGTAAACAACAGAGCTACAGAGCCAAGGGCACTTCCAGTCTAGGGAATATACCTGGGGAAAACTGAAAATCAATAAGACAGAGCCACCCCAAAATTTAGGGCTGCACTGCTTACAAGGACCTCAACTTGGGTACACCTTAAATATCCCAGGAAATATAAAAATGGTTCAAAAAATTGTGGAACTTACGTACGATGGAATATCCCTCAGCCATGGAATCAATGTCATAAGACCAGTAGCAGCAAAATGGGTGGATTCAGGTACGATGATTCTAAGTGAAATAAGCAACACAGAAAAAGAATCTTATCATAAGATATCACTTATGAAGATCCTGTAAACATGGCTACACTTGAACTGAGTTAGGAAAGAGAACAGTGTCTCACATTTAGAAAACACTCTTATGCCTGCTTAAGGGGGAAGGAGAATTGGGGTGATGCATAAAACCAGAGTATGATATAAGCACAGGTACCGTTCCAAAAACCAACTATGGAATAGACAAGACCTACACCTTCCTCAGTGAAAGGGACTCAAAACCCCATATTTCCCGCAGAGGAATATATCTGACTAGTAAGAATCTTAAAACCTATGTATTGATATGTCTCCGTAAGGGAATCAAGTTTGTCTAGACTGGCATAAACATGGCAGCGAGAATCAGCTCAAACCCACTATAAAAAGGAATTTCAAAAACAAAACAAAAAAAATGGGAAATTCTTTACAATTCTTTCAGGGTCTCTGATGAAACCTGGAATGACCCTATCTACAACGACAGCTGGATGTGGCATAAGGAGGGACACTTGGGACTGAGAGTATTGGTGAGATTGGGTGAGCAAATGCAGACCCTTTAAAGCACAAATGCCTGGCACCCATTCCATGGGTCCCAACTCTCCAGGTTGAAGGGAATATTACTACAGCTATAACATGTACGGGGAACCTAGAGAACGGACACACTGTGAATACGAAAGGTTTCTAAAACTCAACGAATAGTCCCTCTCCTGATGCTCCGGTTTGACTTTCCATCTGCTTTACTATCAACCTCCCAACTTGGAGAGACAGACCCTTTAACCTCCTGGTTCGCACAGGTTTCCAATTTGGCAGAGGATGAAAGGGAAGAGGGAGAACCAATGAGAGAGTAGCTGTAAGGCATTTGGACGGGCACATATCTCTCTAACTTCCCGGCAGGAAGAAGAAGTAACCAAAGTCTCAGCCCCTCATCGGGAACCAGCATAGGTCCTGAACCAAAATTTTGGACTTGCAGTCAGCTCACAAAAAACGAGTTGAAACATGGAGCTCAGGGGCACAGCAATTCACAAACTGGCAGAGTAATAAAGGACAACTATCGTCCAAAAATCTGTGAAGTGTAGGCAACGAGGCGGACTTGAAAGCGAGGCAGAATAGCAGGAAACAGATTTCAAGAGGTACGTTGGAATTGCCTGTAAAGCAGAGGAAGAGAGGCAAAACTTCGAAAATGATGCACTTGGCCAAAATATGCGTATGCGTTTTCCTCTGAATATGTTCAGGAGAAAACGCATACGCCTTTTTTGGCCAAGCAAGCAAGCGGGCAATGCAAATCTGCACTACAAAGAAGTATCACTTCCCACAAGTCAAAAGGGACTTCCAGAAAATGTGTAAAAAGCAGAAAGGCAAGACAGGCGCTGGAGAACAAGGAGCCTTGATATGCTGATGGGTGGGATGTAAATTGCCAACTTCATCACTGGAGCAGTGCATTGTGTTCCCTAAAACAAGTAAACAACAGAGCTACAGAGCCAAGGGCACTTCCAGTCTAGGGAATATACCTTGGTAAAACTGAAAATCAATAAGACAGTACCACCCCAAAATTTAGGGCTGCACTGCTTACAAGGACCTCAACTTGGGTACACCTTAAATATCCCAGGAAATATAAAAATGGTTCAAAAAATTGTGGTACTTACGTATGATGGTATATCCCTCAGCCATGAAATCAATGTTATAAGACCAGTAGCAGCAAAATGGGTGGATTCAGGTACCATGATTCTAAGTGAAATAAGTCACACAGAAAAAGAAACTTATCATAAGATATCACTTATGAAGATCCTGTAAACATGGCTACACTTGAACTGAGATAGGAAAGAGAACATTGTCTCACATTTAGAAAACACTCTTATGCCTGCTTAAGGGGGAAGGAGAGGTGGGATGATGCATAAAACCAGAGTTTGATATAAGCACAGATACCGTTCCAAAAACCAACTATGGAATACACAAGACCTACACCTTCCTCAGTGAAAGGGACTCAAAACCCCATATTTCCCGCAGAGGAATATATCTGACTAGTAAGAATCTTAAAACCTATGTATTGATATGTCTCCGTAAGGGAATCAAGTGTGTCTAGACTGGCATAAACATGGCAGCGAGAATCAGCGCAAACCCACTATAAAAAGGAATTTCAAAAACAAAACAAAAAAACTGGGAAATTCTTTACAATTCCTTCAGGGTCTCTGATGAAACCTGGAATGACCCTATCTAAAACGACAGCTGGATGTGGCATAAGGCTGGACACTTGGGACTGAGAGGATTGGTGAGATTGGGTGAGCAAATGCAGACCCTTTAAAGCAATAGTGCATGGCACCCATTCCATGGGTCCCAACTCTCCCGGTTGAAGGGAATATTACTACAGCTATAACATGTACGGGAAAACTAGAGAATTCACACACTGTGAATTCGAAAGGTTTCTAAATCTCAACGAATAGTCCCTCGCCTGGTACTCTGCTTTGACTTTCCAACTGCTTTACTATCAATCTCCCAACTTGGAGAGACAGCGCCTTTAACTTTCTGGTTCGCACATGTTGCCAATTTGGCAGAGGATGAAGGGGAAGAGGGAGAACCAATGAGAGAGTAGCTGTTAGGCATTTGGACGGGCACATGTCACTGTAATTTCCCGGCAGGAAGAAGAATTAACCAAAGTCTCAGCCACCCACTGGGAACCTGTATAGGTCCTGAACCAAAATTTGGACTTGCGGTCAGCTCACAAAAAACGAGTTGAAAAATGGAGCTCAGGGGCACATCAATTCACAAACTGGCAGAGTAATAAAGGACAACTATCGTCCAAAAATCTGTTGAGGGAAGTCAATGAGGCGGACATGAAAGCCAGGCAGAATAGCAGGAAACAGATTTCGAGAGGGACGTTGGAATCGCCTTTAAAGCACAGGAAGAGGGGCACAACTTCGACAGTGACACACTTAGCCCAAAAGTGCGTATGTGTTTTCTCCTGAATATATTCAGGAGAAAACGCATACGCCCTTTTTGGCCAAGCAAGCAAGCGGGCAATGAAAATCTGCACTACAAAGAAGTATCACTTCCCATCAGTCAAAAGGGACATCGAGAAAATGTGTAAAAACCAGAAAGGCAAGAGAGGCCCTGGAGAACAAGGAGCCTACTTATGCTGAAGGGCAGGATGTAAATTGCCATGTGCCTCTCTGTAGGAGTGGATTGTGTTCCCTAAAACAAGTAAACAACAGAGCTACAGAGCCAAGGGCACTTCCCGTCTAGGGAATATACTTTGGGAAAACTGAAAATCAATTAGACAGAGCCACCCCAACATTTAGGGCTACACTGCTTACAAGAACCTCAACTTGGGTACACATTAAATATCGCAGGAAATATAAAAATGGTTTAAAAAAATTTGGTATATATGTACGATGGAATAGCCCTCAGCCATGAAGTCAATGTCATAAGACCAGTAGCAGCAAAATGAGTGGATTCAGGTACGTTGATTCTAAGTGAAATAAGTCACACAGAAAAAGAAACTTATAATAAGATATCACTTATGAAGATTCTATAAACTTGCCTACACTTGAACTGAGTTAGGAAAGAGAACAGAGTCTCACATTTAGAAAGCACTCTTATGCCTGCTTAAGGGAGAAGGAGAAGTTGGGTGATGCATAAAACCGGATTTTGATATAAGCACAGTTACCGTTCCAAAAACCAGCTAAAGAATAGACAAGACCTACACCTTCCTCAGTGAAAGGGACTCAAAACCCCATATTTCCCGCAGAGGAATATATCTGACTAGTAAGAATCTTAAAACCTATGTATTGATATGTCTCCGTAAGGGAATCAAATGTGTCTAGACTGGCATATACATGGCAGCGAGAATCAGTTCAAACCCACCATAAAAAGGAATTTCAAAAACAAAACAAAAAAAACAGGGAAATTCTTTACAATTCCTTCAGGGTCTATGATGAAACCTGGAATGACCCTATCTACAACGACAGCTGGATGTGGCATAAGGCTGGACACTTGGGACTGAGAGGATTGGTGAGATTGGGTGAGCAAATGCAGACACTTAAAGCAAAAATGCATGGCATCCATGATATGGGTCCCAACTCTCCAGGTTGAAGGGAATATTACTACAGCTATAACATGTACAGGATATATAGAGAATGGACACACTGTGAATGCGAAAGGTTTCTAAAACTCAACGAATAGTCCCTCTCCTGGTGCTCCGGTTTGACTTTCCAACTGCTTTACTATCAATCTCCCAACTTGGAGAGAAAGCCCCTTTAACCTCCTGGTTCGCACAGGTTGCCAATTTGGCCGAGGATGAAAGGGAAGAAGGAGAACCAATGAGAGAGTAGCTGTTAGGCATTTGGACGGGCACATATCACTCGAACTTCCCAGCAGGAAGAAGAATTAACCAAAGTCTCAGCCTCACACCGGGACCCAGTATAGGTCCTGAACCAAAATTTTGGACTTGCGGTCAGCTCACAAAAAACGAGTTGAAAAATGGAGCTCAGGGGCACAGCAATTCACAAACTGGCCGAGTAATAAAGGACAACTATCGTCCAAAAATCTGTTGAGGGAAGGCAACGAGGCGGACTTGAAAGTGAGGCAGAATAGCAGGAAACAGATTTCAAGAAGTACGTTGGAATCGCCTTTAAAGCACAGGAAGAGGGGCACAACTTCGACAATGATGCACTTGGCCAAAAAGGGCGTATGCGTTTTCTCCTGAATATATTCAGGAGAAAACGCATACGCCCTTTTTGGCCAAGCAAGCAAGCGGGCAATGCAAATCTGCACTACAAAGAAGTATCACTTCCCACCGGTCAAAAGGGACATCCACAAAATGTGTAAAAACCAGAAAGGCAAGACAGGCCCTGGAGAACAGGGAGCCTTGTTATGCTGATGGGCGGGATGTAAATTGCCAACTGCCTCTCCGGAGGAGTGCATTGTGTTCCCTAAAAGAAGTAAACAACAGAGCTACAGAGCCAAGGGCACTTCCAGTCTAGGGAATATACCTTGGGAAAACTGAAAATCAATAAGACACAGCCAACCCAATATTTAGGGCTGCACTGCTTACAAGATCCTCAACTTGGGTACACCATAAATATACCAGGAAAGATAAAAATGGTTCAAAAAATTGTGGTTCTTACATACGATGGAATATCCCTCAGCCATACAATCAATGTCACAAGACCAGTAGCAGCAAAATGATTGGATTCAGGTACGATGATTCTAAGTGAAATAAGTCACACAGAAAAAGAGACTTATCATAAGATATCACTTATGAAGATCCTGTAAACATGGCTACACTTGAACTGAGTTAGGAAAGAGAACAGAGTCTCACATTTGGAAAACACTCTTATGCCTGCTTAAGGGTGAAGGAGAGGTGGGGTGATGCATAAAACCAGAGTTTGATATAAGCACAGGTACCGTTCCAAAAACCAACTATGGAATAGACAAGACCTAGACCTTCCTCAGTGAAAGGGACTCAAAACCACATATTTCCCACAGAGGAATATATCTGACTAGTAAGAATCTTAAAACCTATGTATAGATATGTCTCCGTAAGGGAATCAAGTGTGTCTAGACTGGCATAAACATGGCAGCGAGAACCAGCTCAAACCCACTATAAAAAGGAATTTCAAAAACAAAACAAAACAAAAATGGAAATTCTTCACAATTCCTTCAGGGTCTCTGATGAAACCTGGACTGACCCAATCTACAACGACAGCTGGAAGTGGCATAAGGCTGGACACTTGGGACTGAGAGGATTGGTGAGATTCGGTGAGCAAATGCAGACCCTTTAAAGCAATAATGAATGGCACGCATTCCATGGTTCCCAACTCTCCAGCTTGAAGGGACTATTACTACAGATATAACATGTAAGGGAAAAATAGAGAATGGACACACTGTGAATATGAAAGGTTTCTAAAACTCAACGAATAGTCCCTCTCCTGGTGCTCCGGTTTGATTTTCCAACTGCTTTTCTATCAATCTCCCAACTTGGAGAAACAGCCCCTTTAACCTCCTGGTTCGCACAGTTGCCAATTTGGCAGAGGATGAAAGGGAAGGGGGAGAACCAGTGAGAGAGTAGCTCTAGGGCATTTGGACGAGCACATGTCACTCTAATTTCCCAGCAGGAAGAAGAATTAACCAAAGTCTCAGCCCCCAACTGGGAACCAGTAAAGGTCCTGAACCACAATTTTGGACTTTCAGTCAGCTCACAAAAAACAAGTTGAAAAATGGAGCTCAGGGGCACAGCAATTCACAAACTGGCAGAGTAATAAAGACAACTATTGTCCAAAAATCTGTTGAGGGAAGGCAACGAGGTGGACTTGAAAGCTAGGCAGAATAGCAGGAAACAGATTTCAAGTGGTACGTTGGAATTGACTTTAAAGCACAGGATGAGGGGCACAACTTCAAAAATGATGCACTTGAGCAAAAAGGGCATATCCGTGTTCTCCTGAATATATTCAGGAGAAAACGCATACGCCTTTTGTGGCCAAGCAAGCAAGCGGGAAATGCAAATCTGCACTACAAAGAAGTATCACTTCCCACTGTTCAAAAGGGACATCCACAAAATGTGTAAAATCCAGAAAGGAAAGACCAGCCCCGGAGAACAGGGAGGCTTGTTTTGCTGATGGGCGGGATGTAAACTGCCAACTGCATCTCTGGAGGAGTGCATTGTGTTCCCTAAAACAAGTAAAGAACAGAGCTACAGAGCCAAGGGCACTTCCAGTCTAGGGAATATACCTTGGGAAACCTGAAAATCAATAAGACAGAGCCACCCCAAAATTTAGGGCTGCACTGCTTACAAGAACCTCAACTTGGGTACACCTTAAATATCCCAGGAAATATAAAAATGGTTCAAAAATTTGTGGTACTTCCGTACGATGGAATATCCCTCAGCCATGCAATCAATTGCATAAGACCAGTAGCAGCAAAATGAGTGGATTGAGGTAGGATTCTTCTAAGTGAAATAAGTCACACAGAAAAAGAAACTTATATTAAGATATCAGTTATGATGATCCTGTAAACATGGCTACACTTGAACTGAGTTAGGAAAGAGAGCAGTGTCTCACCTTTAGAAAACACTCTTATGCCTGCTTAAGCGGGAATGAGAGGTGGGGTGATGCATAAAACCAGAGTTTGATATAAGCACAGGTACCGTTCCAAACACAAACTATGGAATAGACAAGAGCTACACCTTCGTCAGTAAAAGGGACCCGAGGCATCTGTGAGTAACCGTGAGCTGAGCCAAAGGCCAGCTGCTGCTGAACTTTTCCCACTCTTACCAGGTAAAACACCTGAATATGTACAAGGGCTTGAAAGCATAGAGGAAGGGCCATGGAGCCACACCAGTGACAGCACGCAGGCCAACTTGTTGCCTGCAGGCCAGTCAGGATGGTCCTGGCCCTGGGCGCTCTTCTGGAATCTTTCCATTGCCCTGCCTGAGATACCCCTCCTGTCCCGGCCCCCACTGCTTTTTTGCTTCCTCACCTCTGCCCAGAGAGAAATTCCAGCGGAAGGTATGGGTGACACATCCTCTTCTTTACAGGTGGCAGCCTGGCAACTCCGGCAGAAAGTCCAGCAGAGACCCACTCACACCGGGCCACCCACAAAGCCGTGGCCCCTCACTCCCTCCCACCAGCACAGCCCCGAGACTGCTGACGGGGCAGAGAATATGGAGTCAGGCACAGCTTCAGGGGCTATTGCTGCCTGCAGCGCTGTTTATATTGAACTAAACCCAGGCACACCTGGGGAGGGCCAGCCGGCAGGGTCAGGCTACCCAGGTCAGCTAATCCTCAGCCCTCAGGGAATCACATTGTTGAAAATGGACCTCGCTAAGGCAGAATAGAAGCCAAGGAATAAAAGGACACAATGCCATTTGTAGCACCATAGGTGTGTCTAGAGGTAATCACGTGAGTGGTTGTAAGTCAGAAAGTGAAAGACACATATCATAACATATCTCTTATAGGTGTGACCGAAAAATGGATACCAGGGCAGATATTTCCACGGAGAAGGGCAATCACAGATTCATTCAACAAACTTATGGTTCACCAATGGAAAGGTGTGAGGATTGGTTTCATTATGATATTGGGGTTAACAGACATATACAAACACAAGTGACATATATAATCACCAAAGACCTACAGAATACCAAGAGAAGACTACTCAACATTCTGTCATAAGGTACATGGGAAAAGGATCCCAGGAATAACAGACATATGTGTAGGTGTAAAAGAACCACATCTTCCACACCTACAACAAGCCAAACATTATAATCAAATTTGCTGTAATAAAAAATAAAAAATTAAATTAAAAACATGAACAAGAAGTAGTGAGACAAACTTGAGGGGCTTTCTCCTGGCACATTCCATTCTAAATTCCAATCTAGAACACGACTTCCATTGAGGCTCTGTTGCCCCAGTAACCAGATTTGGTAAGGGAGAACTGCTGCCACCTTGTGGCCGTTTCACACAACAGCAGCTTTAATCCCAGCGCTAATGGTCAGTTGATATTCAAAATCATTGCAGGCCTGTAAATGACACCTGCCCTGAAAACAAATCCTGGGTTCATATATCGACCAAAAAATTCAAAGGACGTCCATATTTCAAAACGACAGTTTCAAAAGGCATATTTTACACACATTAGTGTTCTGCTTCTTTTTCTTTCTTTCTTTTTTTGTTAAAAAAACGGGAATGGCAAAAAGCATCCCTCAGAATGGGTGAAAATATTTGCAAATGAATCAATGGACAAAAGTTTAATCTCCAATATATATAAAGAGCTCATGCAGCTTAATATTAAAAAAACAAACAACCCAATACAAAAATGGGCAGAAGATCTAAAGAGACGTTTCTTCAAAGAAGACACAGAGATGGCCAAGAGGCACATGAAAAGCTGCTCAACATCACTAATTATTAGAGAAATGCAAATCAAAACTACAATGAGGTATCGCCTCACACCTGTTACAAATGGCATCATCAGAAAATCTACAAACAACGAATTCTGGGGAGGGTGTGGACAAAAGGATCCCTCTTCCTACTAGTGGTGGAAATGTAAATTGATACAGTCACGATGGAGAACAGTATGGAGTTTCCTTAAAAAAACTAGAAATAGAATTACCATATGATCCAGCAATCCCACTTCTGGGCATAAACCCAGATAAAACCATAAATCAAAAAGGCACATTCACCACAATGCTCATTTCAGCACTATTTACGATAGCCAGGTAATGGAAGCAACCTAAATACCCACAGACAGACGAATGGATAAAGATGTGGTACACATATAAAATGGAATATTACTCAGCCATAAGAAGGAATGAAACTGGGTCATTTGTAGAGACGTCGATGGATCTAGAGACTGTCATACAGAATGAAGTAAGTCAGAAAGAGACAAACAAATATTGTATATTAATGCATATATGTGGAACCTAGAAAAATGGTACAGATAAACAGGTTTGCAGGGAAGAAATAGAGACACAGAGGTAGAGAATACACATATGGACACCAAGTGTGGGAAGCCATGGGGAGGTGGTGTTGGGATGAGTTGGGAGATTGGGATTGACCTGTATACATGTATATGCATAAAATACATAACTAATAATAACCTGCTGTATAGAAAAATAAATAAAATTAAATTTCAAAATTTTAAAAAATAAAATTTAAAAATAAAACAGAAAAAAGTTCTTCCCTTCACACAGATGTATTTATATGAATGAATTATTTCCATGCTTATATCTATAAATACATAAAAGAGGAATGAAATCTAACTTGAACCAAAAAAGAAAAAAAAAAACCTGAACCCACGAGTTAAACAGAGGAAAACACAATCAGGGCACTTGCTCCATTGGTAAACAAATCTGAAATTGGTCAGAGGTGGCGAATCATCTCCCATAGAGCCAGCAGCCCACTCCTACACAAGGAGCGTCCTCATTGCAAAGCGGGGGGCCATGCCGAGGCATCTGTGAGTAACCGTGAGCTGAGCCCCAGGCCAGCTGCTGTTGAACTTTTCCCACCCTTCCCAGGTAAAACACCTGAATATGTACAAGGGCTTGAAAGCCTAGAGGAAGGGCCGTGGAGCCACACCAGTGACAGCACGTAGGCAAACTTGGTGCCTGCAGGCCAGCCAGGATGGTCCTGGCCCTGGGCGCTCTTCTGGAAGCTTTCCATTGCCCTGTCTGAGATACCCCTCCTGTCCCGGCCCCCACTGCTTTTTTCCTTCCTCACCTCTGTCCGGAGAGAAATTCCAGCGGAAGCTATGGGTGACACATCCTCTTCTTTACAGGTGGAAGCCTGGCAACTCCTGCAGAAATTCCAGCAGAGACCCACTCACACCGGGCCACCCACAAAGCCGTGGCCCCTCACTCCCTCCCACCAGCACAGCCCCGAGACTGCTGACGGGGCAGAGAATATGGAGTCAGGCACAGCTTCAGGGGCTATTGCTGCCTGCAGCGCTGTTTATATTGAACTAAACCCAGGCACACCTGGGGAGGGCCGGCCGGCAGGGTCAGGCTACCCAGGTCAGCTAATCCTCAGCCCTCAGGGAATCACATTGTTGAAAATGGACCTCGCTAAGGCAGAATAGTAGCCAAGGAATAAAAGGACACAATGCCATTTGCAGCACCGTAGGTGTGTCTAGATGTAATCACGTGACTTGTAGTAAGTCAGAAAGTGAAAGACACATATCATATTATATTTCTTATAGGTGTGACCAAAAAATGGATACCAGGGCAGATATTTCCACGGAGAAGGGCAATCACAGATTCATTCAACAAACTTATGGTTCACCAATGGAAAGGTGTGAGTATTTGTTTCATTATTATATTGGGGTTAACAGACATATACAAACACAGGTGACATATATAATGACCAAAGACCTACAGAATACCAAGAGAAGACTTCTCAACATTCTGTCATAAGGTACATGGGAAAAGGATTTCAGGAATAACAGACATATGTATATGTGTAAAAGAGCCACATCTTCCACACCTACAACAAGCCAAACACTGTAATCAAATTACCTGTAATAAAAAATAAAAAATTAAATTAAAAACACGAACAAGAAGTAGTGAGACAAACTTGAGGGGCTTTCTCCTGGCACATTGCATTCTAAATTCCAATCTAGAACACGACTTCCATTGAGGCTCTGTTGCCCCAGTAACCAGATTTGGTAAGGGAGAACTGCTGCCAGCTTGTGGCCGTTTCATAAAACAGCAGCTTTTATCCCAGTGCTAATGGTCAGTTGATATTCAAAATCATTGCAGGCCTGTAAATGACACCTGCCCTGAAAACAAATCCTGGGTTCATATATCGACCAAAAAATTCAAAGGACGTCCATATTTCAAAACGACAGTTTCCAAAGGCATATTTTACACACATTAGTCTTCTGCTTCTTTTTCTTTCTTTCTTTTTTTGTTAAAAAAACGGGAATGGCAAAAAGCATCCCTGAGAATGGGCGAAAATATTTGCAAACGAATCAATGGACAAATGTTTAATCTCCAATATATATAAAGAGCTCATGCAGCTTAATATTAAAAAAACAAACAACCCAATACAAAAATGGGCAGAAGATCTACAGAGATGTTTCTTCAAAGAAGACACAGAGATGGCCAAGACACATATGAAAAGCTGCTCAACATCACTAATTATTAGAGAAATGCAAATCAAAACTACAATGAGGTATCACCTCACACCTGTTAGAATCGGCATCATCAGAAAATCTACAAACAACAAATTTTGGGGAGGGTGTGGACAAAAGGATCCCTCTTCCACTAGTGGTGGAAATGTAAATTGATACAGTCACGATGGAGAACAGTATGGAGTTTCCTTAAAAAACTAGAAAGAGAATTACCATATGATCCAGCAATCCCACTTCTGGGCATATACCCAGAGAAAACCATACATCAAAAAGGCACATTCACCACAATTCTCATTTCAGCACTATTTACGATAGCCAGGTAATGGAAGCAACCTAAATACCCACAGACAGACGAATGGATAAAGATGTGGTACATATATAAAATGGAATATTACTCAGCCATAAGAAGGAATGAAACTGGGTCATTTGTAGAGACGTCGATGGATCTAGAGACTGTCATACAGAATGAAGTAAGTCAGAAAGAGAAAAACAGATATTGTATGTTAATCCATATATGTGGAGCCTAGAAAAATGGTACAGATGAACTGCTTTGCAGGGAAGAAATAGAGACACAGAGGTAGAAAACACACGTATGGACACCAAGTGTGGGAAGCAATGGGGAGGTGGTGTTGGGATGAGTTTGGAGACTGGGATTGACCTGTATACATGTATATGCATAAAATATATAACTAATAATAACCTGCTGTATAAACAATGAATAAAATTAAATTTCAAAATTTTAAAAATAAAATTTAAAAATAAAACAGAAAAAAGTTCTTCCCTTCACACAGATGTATTTATATGAATGAATTATTTCCATGCTTATATCTATAAATACATAAAAGAGGAATAAAATCTAACTTGAACCAAAAAAGAAAAAAAAAAACCTGAACCCAAGAGTTAGACAGAGGAAAACCCTATCAGGGCACTTGCTCCAGTGGTAAACAATTCTGAAATTGGTCAGAGGTGGGGAATCATCTCCCATAGAGCCAGCAGCCCACTCCTATGCAAGGAGTGTCCTCATTGCAAAGCGGGGGGCCATGCCGAGGCATCTGTGAGTAACCGTTAGCTGAGCCCCAGGCCAGCTGCTGTAGAACTTTTCCCACCCTTCTCAGGTAAAACACCTGAATATGTACAAGGGCTTGAAAGCCTAGAGGAAGGGCCGTGGGGCCACACCAGCGACAACACGCAGGCCAACTTGGTGCTTGCAGGCCAACCAGGATGGTCCTGGCCCTGGGCGCTCTTCTGGAAGCTTTCCATTGCCCTGTCTGAGATACCCCTCCTGTCCTGGCACCCACTGCTTTTTTCCTTCCTCACCTCTGTCCGGAGAGAAATTCCAGCGGAAGGTATGGGTGACACATCCTCTTCTTTACAGGTGGCAGCCTGGCAACTCCGGCAGAAATTCCAGCAGAGACCCACTCACACCGGGCCACCCACAAAGCCGTGGCCCCTCACTCCCTCCCACCAGCACAGCCCCGACACTGCTGACGGGGCAGAGAATATGGAGTCAGGCACAGCTTCAGGGGCTACTGCTGCCTGCAGCGCTGTTTATATTGACCTCAACCCAGGCACACCAGGGGAGGGCCGGCCGGCAGGGACAGGCTACCCAGGTCAGCTAATCCTCAGCCCTCAGGGAATCACATTTTTGAAAATGGACCTCGCTAAGGCAGAATAGAAGCCAAGGAATAAAAGGACACAATGCCATTTGCAGCACCGTAGGTGTGTCTAGAGGTAATCACGTGACTTGTAGTAAGTCAGAAAGTGAAAGACACATATCATATCAAATCTCTTATAGGTGTGACCGAAAAATGGATACCAGGGCAGATATTTCCACGGAGAAGGGCAATCACAGATTCATTCAACAAACTTATGGTTCACCAATGGAAAGGTGTGAGGGTTGGTTTCATTATGATATTGTGGTTAACAGACATATACAAACACAGGTGACATATATAATCACCAAAGACCTACAGAATACCAAGAGAAGACTACTCAACATTTTGTCATAAGGTACATGGGAAAAGGATCCCAGGAAGAACGACATCTGTATATGTGTAAAAGAACCACATCTTCCACAGCTACAACAAGCCAAACATTGTAATCAAATTTGCTGTAATAAAAAATAAAAAATTAAACTAAAAACACGAACAAGAAGTAGTGAGACAAACTTGAGGGGCTTTCTCCTGGCACATTCCATTCTAAATTCCAATCTAGAACACGACTTCCATTGAGGCTCTGTTGCCCCAGTAACCAGATTTGGTAAAGGAGAACTGCTGCCACATTGTGGCCGTTTCACAAAACAGCAGCTTTAATCTCAGCGCTAATGGTCAGTTGATATTCAAAATCATTGCAGGCCTGTAAATGACACCTGCCCTGAAAACAAATCCTGGGGTCATATATCGACCAAAAAATTCAAAGGACGTCCATATTTCAAAACGACAGTTTCAAAAGACATATTTTACACACATTAGTGTTCTGCTTCTTTTTCTTTCTTTCTTTTGTTGTTAAAAAAACGGGAATGGCAAAAAGCATTCCTCAGAATGGGCGAAAATATTTGCAAACGAATCAATGGACAAAGGTTTAATCTCCAATATATATAAAGAGCCCATGCAGCTTAATATTAAAAAAACAAACAACCCAACACAAAATTGGGCAGAAGATCTAAAGAGACGTTTCTTCAAAGAAGACACAGAGATGGCCAAGACCAATATGAAAAGCTGCTCAATATCACTAATTATTAGAGAAATGCAAATCAAAACTACAATGAGGTATCACCACACACCTGTTAGAATCGGCATCATAAGAGAATCTACAAACAACAAATTCTGGGGAGGGTGTGGACAAAAGGATCCCTCTTCCACTAGTGGTGGAAATGTAAATTGATACAGTCACGATGGAGAACAGTATGGAGTTTCCTTAAAAATACTAGAAAGAGAATTACCATATGATCCAGCAATCCCACTTCTGGGCATAAACCCAGAGAAAACCATAAATCAAAAAGGCACATTCACCACAATGCTCATTTCAGCACTATTTACAATAGCCAGGTAATGAAAGCAACCTAAATACCCACAGACAGACGAATGGATAAAGATGTGGTACATATATAAAATGGAATATTACTCAGCCATAAGAAGGAATGAAACTGGGTCATTTGTAGAGACGTCGATGGATCTAGAGACTGTCATACAGAATGAAGTAAGTCAGAAAAAGAAAAACAAATATTGTATATTAATGCATATATGTGGAACCTAGAAAAATGGTATAGATGAACTGCTTTGCAGGGAAGAAATAGAGACACAGAGGTAGAGAACACACGTATGGACACCAAGTGTGGGAAGCCATGGGGTGTTGGTGGTGGCATATGTTGGGAGATTGGGATTGACCTGTATACATGTATATGCATAAAATACATAACTAATAATAACCTGCTGTATAAAAACATAAATAAAATTGAATTTTAAAATTTAAAAAAATAAAATTTAAAAATAAAACTGAAAAAAGTTCTTCCCTTCACACAGATGTATTTATATGAATGAATTATTTCCATGCTTATATCAATAAATACATAAAAGAGGAATAAAATCTAACTTGAACCAAAAAAGGAAAAAAAACCTGAACCCACCAGTTATACAGAGGAAAACCCTATCAGGGCACTTTCTCCATCGGTAAACAATTCTGAAATTGGTCATAGGTGGGGAATCATCTCCCATACAGCCAGCAGCCCACCCCCCAAGAAAGGAGGGTCCTCATTGCAAAGCTGGGGGACCAAGCCAAGGCATCTGTGAGTAAACGTGAGCTGAGCCCCAGTCCTGCTGCAGCTGAACTCTTCCCACCATTTCCAGTTAAAACACCTGAATATGTACAAGAACTTGCAAGCCTAGAGGAAGGGCTGTGGAGCCACACCAGCGACAGCACACAGGCCGATTTGGTGCCTGCAGGCCAGTCAGGATGGTCCTGTCCCCAGATGCTCTTCTGGAAGCTTTCCGTTTCCCTGCCTGAGATACCCCTCCTGCCACGGCCCCCACTGCTTTTTTACTTCCTCACCTCTGCCTGGGGAGAAATTCCAGCAGCAGGTATCGGTGACACATCCTCTTCTTCAGCAGGTGGCAGCCTGGCAACTCCTGCAGAAAGTCCAGCAGAGCCCCACTCACACTGGGCCACCCACAAAGCCACGGCCCCTCACTCCCTCCCACCAGCACAGCCCCGGCACTGCCTACGGGGCAGAGAATATGGCGTCAGTCACAGCTACAAGGGCTGTCGCTCACTGGAGAGCTGTTTATATTGCCCTCAACCCAGGCACACCTGTGGAGGGCTGGCAGGCAGTTTCAGGCTGCCAAAATCAGCCAATCCTCACCCCTCAGGGGCTCACAGTTGCAGAAAATGAAACTTGCTAAACGGGCCAGGCCCTAGGAACAGGTGTGGGCTCTTGAGTGTCAGGAGAGACAAGGGGCTGCAGCTGCGGCTTGTTTTCTTATCATTTTATCTGGTCCATGAGTGGAAAACAACTTCAAGAAGACCCTATCCTAATGAGAGGAACCCAGGAGTCAGGGAGAGGAGTGATGGTGGGTGGAGACAGAGGCCTGGTGCCCTGGCTGCAGTGGAAGTGTCTGGAAGACCAGGCAGAAAGAGCCTGCAGAGAGTGATAGCCATGGTCACAGACCTGTCAGAGCTGCTGTTTGTTAGTTCAAGTCCTGCTCTGAGGTATTCTGTGTCAGCTGTGAGCGACAGGTGAGCTGGGGTTTCTCTGCAAGGTGGGCTATGTGCACAGTTCCTGTGTGTCCAGCCCTGCTGGGGTACCTGCCCAGGGGAGCTCCGTATCCTGGGAAGGGCCTGAGTAGGAGAGCCCCATGGGCTGCTGGATAGCTGCAGAGGTGAGCTCCATACCCTGGGAGGGACTTGACCACGAGAGCCCCTTGGGCTGTGGGGTAGGGGTGCAGCCCAGGTGAGCTGCATATCCTGGGATTGGCCTGACCACGAGAGCCCCATGAGCTGCTGGAGACCTGGTAAAGTATATCAGGACAGTCAGTGAAGCCACCGAGGAAATACATCCAGTAGCTCCTATTTCCTACTCCCTGCTGGCCATTCTACCTTCCACCAGGCCATGGCATTCTGTATTAGACTTCAATGATGCCTTCTTCTGTATTCCATTCATCTCAGAGTCACAAGAATTTTTGGCTTGTGAGTGGCAGGACACAACATGCAACAAAAGCAATAATGCTGGGCCGTCCTGCCCCAATGGTTCAAAAATCCCCACACCATCATTGGGGAAATGTCCTCTAAAGACCTAAAAGTTCAACCTCTGTAAAAGGGAACCCTCCTTCAATATGCAGATGACATTCTGATCGCCAGGCCTACTAAAGACGCCTCTGAACTACCTAGCCAAGAAAGGATAGAAGGTGTCCAAGAAAAACGCTCAAATATCCCAGGCTAAGGTGACATGCCTGGGCTTCATTCTCACAGATATTCGGAGAAACGCATCCCAGGATAGGGAAGAAGCCATTTGCAGCCTTACCTCTTCTAAAACTAGAAGACAGCTTAGGGGTTCCTGGGGAGGCCAAGGTTTTCTGCATCTGGATCCCTAACTACAGTCTAATAGCTGGGCCTCTACATGAAACACTGACATGAAAAGATGATGATCCTTTTGAATAGAATCCAGAAGCAGCCTTTCAAGAATGGAAAGAGCAGTCAATACAGACCCTTGCCCAGGAACTCCCTAATTTAGCTAAACCCTTTGACCTTTACATACCCGGTCAAAGGTTAATCGCCCTTGGAGCCTTAGTGCAAAAACTGGGACCACTTGAAATGGAGCAACACAAGA
Source organism: Hyperoodon ampullatus (assembly GCF_949752795.1). NCBI lineage: Eukaryota > Metazoa > Chordata > Mammalia > Artiodactyla > Ziphiidae > Hyperoodon > Hyperoodon ampullatus. The sequence continues at coordinate 146,419 of NW_027641052.1, read as the reverse complement.
ATGCCCTTCAGGTATGATAAACTATGGTCACCAAGGGCTTTGCCACCCGACTCATCAGGCCAGGATACTGGGGTATCTAAAAAGCTGGAAATCAGCAGCCCGCAAGGCCAGCTCCCTCCTAAGGGAAAAGGACCCCACGTGGTGATCCTAACCACCCATCATGCCCTGAAGTTGCAGGGGTCGCTCTGTGGACACACTGACCTCGAGTGAGGAGGCCCTCCAACTCCAACCTCCAGAGAGATAAACGGGGGCAACGGGCCCCCAAGATGACTCGTGTGACCATCACTTGACCTGGAGTTTCTCTCAGAAAACGACAAGACTGTGCCCCGAAAGAGCAGACTACTGCTTGCAGGACTTACTGCACCCAGAGGGGTGCTAATAAGCTTGGCGGGGGAAACGTATATCACGCTTTCACCATAGAAAACCCTACAGACACCGCGGTGATGGTGGCCAATATGACCGGCTGGACTGCTGGCTACTTCTAAAGGCCGTTGACTCAGTGGACGTCATGGTCCTGGATCACCACTGACCCTGGACTGTCTGGGAATTGCGCGGGCAGGGCTCTGACATATGGTGCTGTTTGTACATTAATTCAGGGACCTAATTAAAGAAAGCACAGACTACTGGTCAGAGCATCTAGTCTGGCAAAAACTGTCAGCCTAAGGTCGCCGAACATATGTGGGGTGGGGTGAAACCTGCCACCACAGCATCTCTGCGCCTCTCTTTCCTGGACCCTTAAAGGTCATTAGAATCTGTAACACTTCCAATGCTGGTGCTCAGGCGGACGAGAAGTGAGGCAGGAGGCCTTGGGACAATCAACCTCACCAGGAGGCTGGTGGGGAGACGTTTTGCCCCTCCCCCCATGTATCAGGGCTCCCACCACAGCATGAAGCAGTTACAAAAGAGGGGTCTGCACCCTCAACACCCCAAGAATAAGGAACGGAACAAAAAGCAGAGGAGGTGTTCGTCTCCGGCAACGTTCATTAAAAATTCCTGGGAGATAAAAAGAGAATCTGGGCAATAAAATAAAGTCTAACTTGTTTTTCCTTTGTGCTTTGTCTAATTTCACGTGCTCCTAGGGTTCCGTATGCAGAGGTCCCACACCCGGCACTTCAGACCCGATTTCCTAGTGCAGAATGGCTGGGTTGACACCTCAGCTAGCGGGGTCCCATGCAGACTCCGCAGCATAGAGCCTGAGCTGCAGCCAACGCAGCCCTCGAGAGCTCCATCCCCTCCCTCCCACTGACGCTGCCGGGGACCCTACACAGCAGCCCAGCCCACAGCCCATGGGGGAGTGCACGCTCTCACCTCTCCATTCTGTTTTCAAAATAATGTTTCCTTTGCTTCTGAACCAAACTCAGTCTTGATCTGTTGGCTCCAATGACACTGGGCACGGGGACTCCTGTTGGGGTCCACTCTGGAGGATCAGTAACAGAAATTGAGAACATTGTAACTTCAATGAACAGATGTGTGAGCCAAACTGTAGTTAACATAGAGCAGTGTATAATGCTCGGGTAAAATAAGATGTTTCTAAGACTTACATTTGATATTTCCATCACTTTCCTATAAGCAAGTTCAGTGAAGACGTCTGTCTTATTTGTCAGGTCAACATTAGAGAAATGAAGTGATTTATTTCCATGGATGTACATCGAATACTCTTGGCTGAAGCTTCAATCTTGTTTTGAATGCTTTTCCATTGAAAATGATACCTCTCTTTCAGCTCCCCCATTTCTGAGAAGTATAAAATCTTATAATTTATTATTACCAAAGGGGAAAGGTAGGAGAAGGGATAAATTAACAGTTTGGGATTAACACATACACACTGCTATGTATAAAAGAGATCATCAACAAGGAACTACTGTATAGCACAGGGAACTACACTGAATATTTTGCAATAACCTATAAGGGGAAATAATCTGAAAAAGAATAGATATTTTTATTGACATCATCTATCAATGACAGATAAAATGTAACCTAAGCAAGGCCGATGGTGAGCGCTTCTGACCCTGAAGATTTCAGTCATCTAAAGTTTGGGCTCTGCCTATTTCCCAAGGCCCTTAAAGGACATACGTGTAGCCGTAGCTTAAAAATTCCCCAGTTTGGGGTTCGGGGAGGCACTGATTTGGAAAAATCCCTGGTGTTCTCCTTACATGCACGGGACCCTTCCTACAGCTAAAACACGCCTGTCACACCTAGAGGATGGTACACCGTTTGATCGGAAAGAGTTTGGAAAAGGCACCTCATCTCCTCATCGCCTGGTGCTCGGGTTCAACCCTCCAGCATCTTTCCTAACAATCTCCTCACTTGGGGATATCAGCACCGGCAACATCCTGTTGCACACAGTTTGGAATTTGTCCAGAGGATGAAGCGGAAGGATGAGAAAAATTTAGAGACAAGTCTTAGGTGTTCGGACAGGCACATGCCACTCTAATTTCCAATCCAGAAGACAAATTCATCAAAGGCTAGAATTGCCCACGGAAACAGAATAGGGCTAGAGGAAATCCCGCTGTTTTGTGTCCAGTTTCCAAAAACACAAGTTGAAAAATGGAACTCAGGGGCACTAAAATTCATGAAACTGCAGAGTTGAAAATATCTATCGTCGAAAAATGTCTTGAGGTAAGTCACAGAAAAGGACTTGTAAGCAAGGGAGAGTGGCAGGAAACAGATTTGAAGAGGTAGAAAGGACTCCCCATTAAAGCACAAGAAAAGGGGCTGAACATCGCCAATGATGCAGTTGGCCAAAAAGGGTGTATGCATTTTTTCTGAATATATTCAAGTAAAGGCCATACACACTTTTTATCCAACCAAACAGGTGGGCACTGGAAATCAATATCACAAAATGTATCACTTCACATCAGTCAGAAGGGCCATCCACATAAAGTGTAAACACCAGAAATGCAGGACAGGGCGAGGAGAAAAGGGAGCCCTGTGAGGCTGATAGTGGAAATGTAATTTGCCAACGGCCACTCTGGAGAAGTGTATTGTGTTTGCTAAAACATCTAAAAAATGAGCTACAGAGCATAGGGCACTTGCACTCATGGGCGTGTACCTTGGGAAAAACAAAAATCGACAGAAAACAGGCACCCGAACGTTTACCACCTCTCTGTTAAAAAGGGCCTCAACTTGGATATAACCTAAATGTCCCTGGAAGGATAAAATGGATAAAAGAGATGGGGTACTTATGTAGAGTGGAATATTACTCATCCAGAAATCAATGAAATAAGGCCAGTTGTAACAACTCTGGAGGAGTTACATACGATCATTCTAAGTGACATATGTCAGAAAGAAAAAGACACATATCATAAGATGTCACTTAAAGGTGGAATCAAAAATGGCTACACATGAAATAAATTACAAAACAGAAACATAGTCAAATATGTAGAAAATAGACATAAGGCTGCTAAATGGGAAAGGTGGGGAATGGTGAGGTATTATCCAGGAGGTTGAAATTAGCAAAGATACCATTCCAAGTACCAAATTGAATAACTGACAAGGCCTACACGGTACCTCAAAGAACTGCACTCAGCCCACTCAAGTCACTGGAAAATAATACATATGACTGGTAAGCATCTGAAAAAGAAGTTATTGTTGTCTCACAGTACATGAATCAAGTGGATGTACAGCAGCAAAAAACAGAGCTTTGAAAATCAGCTGTAATCAATATAAAAATAAATTTAAAACTATTTATAAAAACAGTGAGACAGACAAAAATTCTTACAACTTTTGTTGAAGGGCTACGATGTAACATGGATTGAACACATGTAGACCCACAGCAGGATGATTATATAAGGCTGGAAGCTATGCACGCTAAGAGATGTTAGAGAGGCTGGGTGAGGAAATGCAGACCTTTTAAAGTAATACTGCCTGGTACCCATTCCATGGGTCCCAAATCTGCAGGTTCAAGGGAATCTTCTGACAGCGAAAACATGCCTGGGAAACCGAGATGAATGTACACCGTGTGCTCAGGAAAGGTGTCTAAAATGCACCTCATTTTTGATCTCCTGGTGCTGGGGTTCGCCATTCCAGCCACATTACTAACAATCTCCCCACTTGGAGAATCAGCACCTTTAACCTCCTGTTTCACACAGTTTGCAATTTGTGCAGAGGATAAATGGGAAGAGGGGGAACCAATGAGAGATTAGCTGTAGGACTTTTGACAGGCACATGTCACTCTAATTTCCCATTAGGAAGAAGAATTAACCAAAGGCTCAGCCTGCCTCCCCAGAACCAGAATAGGGCCAGAAGTAATCCAATGGTTTGGCGGCCAGCTCACAAAAAAAGCGAGTTGCAAAATGGAGCTCAGGAGCAGACAATTCAAAGACCTGCAAAGATATAAATGATAACCAACGTCCAAAAATATATTCAGGTAAGGTAACGAAGAGGATCTGAATGAGAGGCAGAATTGCAGGAAACAGATTTCAAAAGGTAGATTGTACTCACATTTAAAGCATATGAAAAGCAGCAGAATTTCTAAAATGAGGCGGTTGGGCAAAAGGGTGTATGCATTTTTTTCGTGAATATCTTCAGGAAAAAAACACATGCAGAGTTTTTGGCCAACCAAGCAAGAGGGAAATGCAAATCCGCACAACAAAGAAGTCTCAATTTCCACTGCTCAGAAAGGCCATCCAAAAAATGTGTACTAACCAGAAATGCAGGAGAGGCCATGGAAAACAGGGAGCCTAGTCACGCTGATGGGTGGGGTATAAATATCCAAGAGCCACTCTGAAGAAGTGTATGCTGTTTTTAAAACATCTAAAATACAAAGCCCCGGAGCAAGGGGACTTCAACTCATGGACATATAACTTGGGAAGACTAAATGTCAATAAGACACAGGCACCCCAAAGTTTAGGGCTGCTCTGCATACAAGAACCTCAACTTTGGTACACCTAAAATATCCCAGGAAAAAGAGAAATGCATAAAGAACTTGTGGTAATTTTGTACAACGGAATATCACTCAGACGTGAAATCAATGTATACAAGGCCAGTAGCAGCATAAAGAGTGGATTTAGGTATGATGATTTTAAGGGAAATTAGTCACACAGAAAAAGAATCTTATCATAAGATATGACTTATAGAGGGAATGTCAATATCACAACACATGAACTGAATTAGGAAAGAGAACAGAGTCTCACATTTAGCAAAACTCTCTTATGCCTGCTTCAGGGGAAAGGAGAGGTGGGGTGATGCATAAAACCAGAGTTTGATATTAGCACAGGTACCATTCCATAAACCAAATACAGAATAGACAAGACCTACACCTTCCTCAGTGAACGGGACTCAACACCCCTATGCCCCACAGAGGAATATATCTGACTACTAAGAATCTTAAAACCTATGTATTGATATGTCTCCGTAAGGGAATCAATTGTGTCTAGACTGGCATAAACACGTCAGTGAAAATCAGCTCAACCCCATTATAAAAATGAATTTCAAAAACCCCCAAAAAACAGCGAAATTCTTACACAATTCCTTCAGGGTTTCTGATGAAATCTGGAATGACCCTATCTGCAAAGACAGCTGGATGAGACATAAGGCTGGACCCTTGGGACTGAGAGGACTGGTGAGATTGGGAGAGAAAATGCAGACCTTTTAAAGTAGTAATGCATACCACCATTCCATGTGTCCCAAATCTCCAGGTAGAAGGGTATATCACTACAATTATAACATGTATGGGAAACCTAGAAAATGGACACCCTGTGATGGCGAAAGGTTTCTAAAACTCTCCTAATTTTTCCTCTCCTTGTGCTCCACTTTGGCATTCCAACTGTTTTACTATCAATCTCTCAACTTAGGAGAGTCAGCCCCTATAACCTCCTGGTTCGCACAGTTTGCTAATTGTGCAGAGGATGAAAGGGAAGAGGGAGAACCAATCAGAGAGTAGATGTAGGCATTTGGAAGGTCACATGTCACTCTAAGTTCCCGGCAGGAAGAAGAATTAACCAAAGCCTCAACCACCCACAGGGAACCAATATAGCGACCCCTGGAACCAGTATAGGTCCTGAAGCAAAATTGTGGATTTGCGGCCAGCTCACAAAGATGGGATTTGAAAATTGGAGCTCAGGGGCACAGCAATTCACAAACCTGCAGACTTATAAAGGACTACTCTCTTCCAAAAATCTGTTGAGGGAAGGCAATGAAGCGGACTTGAAAATGAGGCAGAATTGCACAAAACATATTTCAAGAGGTAAATTGGAATCGCCTTTAAAGCACAGGAAAAACATCCCAACTTGGACAGAGATGCACTTGGCCAAAAAGGGCGTATGCCTTTTCTCCTGAATATATTCAGAAGAAAACGCATACGCCCTTTTTGGCCAATCAAGCAAGCGTGCAATACAAATCCACACTACAAAGAATTGTCACTTACCACCGGTCAAAAGGGACATCCGAATATCTGTAAAAACCAGAAAGGCAAGAGAGAGATGGCAAGGGCATGAAGCAATGTGATCCCAGTGGTCATGGAGGATTGTGATGACAAGCGCATGGAGAATTGTGATGACAAGATTAGTACCATTTTGTTGACAAAGGCAAGGAGCATTATGATGACAAGGTTCATGGAGCACTGTGATGACAAGCATCACGGAGCATTGTGATTACAGGGGTCCTGGAGCATTGGGATGACAAGCGCATGGATCATTGTGATGACAATGGTCATGGAGCATTTTAATGACAAGAGTCCCGGATCATTGTGTTGTCAGGGTTCATGGAGCGTTGTGATGACAGTGGTCATGGAGCATTGTGATGACAAGGTACTGGAGCACTGTGATGAGAAGACCATGGAGCTTTGTGATGACAAGTCTCATGGAGCATTCTGATGAAAAGTGCCATGGAGCATTGTGATTACAGGGGTCTTGGAGCATTATGATGACAAGGGCATGGAGCATTGGGATGAGAAGGCCATGGAGCTTTCTGATGACATGCATCATGGAGCTTTGTGATGACAAGGGCATGGAGCATTGTGATTACAGTGGTCTTGGAGCACTGTGATGAAAAGGGCATGGATCATTTTGATGAAAAAGGCATGGAGCCTTGTCATGACAGGGTTCAAGGAGCAAACTGACAACAAGTGTCAGGGAGCATTGTGATGACAAAGGTATTGAGTATTGTGATGACAAAGGTCATGGAGCATTGTGATGAGAAGACCATGGATAATTGTGATGACGAGCGTCATGGGGCGTTGTGATGATAAGTGTTATGGAACATATTGATCACAAGGATTTGGAGCATTGTGATGACAGAGGTCATGGAGCATTTTGGTTTCATTGTGATGACAATAGCCTGAAGCATTATGATGATGGGCATGGTGCATTGTGATGACAGGGTTCATGGAGCATTGAGATGAAAAGGGGCATGGAGCATTGCGATTACAGGAGTCTTGGAGCATTGTGATGAGAAAGGCATGGAACATTGTGAATGAGAAGGCCATGGAGCATTCTGTTGACATGCGTCATGGAGCTTTGTGATGACAAGGGCATGGAGCATTGTGATTACAGGGGTCTTGGAGCATTGTGATGACAAGGGTCATGGAGCCTTGTGATGACAAGGCTGTGGAACATTGTGATGGCAGGGGTCATGGAGCATTGTTATGACAGGGGTAATGGAGCATTGTGATGACAAGGGCATGGAGCATTGGTCTGAAAAGTTTCATGGATTATTGTGATGAGAGGGGGCAAGGAGCATTGTGATGACAAGGGCATGGAACACTGTGATACATGGGTCATGGAGGATTGTAATGACAAGCACATGGAGCATTGTGATAAGAATGGCATCGAGCATTGTGATGAAAAGCATCATGGAGCCTGTGATGACAAGGGCATGGAACAATGTGATGAGAGGTTTCATGGAGCATTGTGATGACAATGGCATGCAGCATTGGGATGACAAGGGTCATTGAGCTTTGTGATGACAAAGGTCATGGAGCATTTTGATGACAAGGGTGTGGTGCATTCTGTTGTGAAGGGCAGGGAGCATTGTGATGACAGGGGTTATGGAACATTGTGATGTCAGGGGAATGGAGCATTGTGATGATAAAGGCATGTAGCATTGTTGTGACAAGGGTCATGGAATATTGTGATGACAGGGGTGAGGGAGTATTGTGTTGACTAGTGATGGAACATTGTGATATCAGTGGTGAGAGAGCATTTTGATGAGAAGTGCATGGAGCAGTGTGATGACAAGGTTTATGGAGCATTTTGATGACAAAGATGTTGAGCATTGTGATGACAAGCGCATGGCACATTGTGATGCCATGGGTCATGGAGTATTGTGCTAACAAAGGCATTGAGCATTGGGATGACAAGGGTCACCGAGCATTGTGATGAAATGTTCATGGAGTGCTGTGGTGACAAATGTCACAGAGCCTTGTGATGATGAGGGCATGAACCATTGTGATGACAAAGGTCATGAAGCATTGTGATGACTGGAGTCACGGAGCATTGTGATGACAGGGGTCATAGAGCATTGTGATGAAAGGGCATGGAGCATTGTGATGACAGGGGCATGTTGCATTGTTTTGACAAGTTTCAGGGATTATTGTGATGACAGTGGGCATGGCACATTGTGATGGCAAGGGCATGGAGCATTGTGATGAGAAGGTCATGGAGTATTGTGAAGAAGGGTGTCAGGGAGCATTGTGATGACATATGTCATGGTCCATTGCGATGACAATGGAATGGAGCATTGTGATGCCAAGTGTCATGGAGGATTGTGATGACAAAGGTAATGGAGCATTTTGATGACAAGCGCTTGGAGCATTGTGATGACAAGGTTCATGGAGCATTGTGATAACAAGGGCCATTGAGAATTTTGATGACATGTTCATGAAGCATTGTGATGACAATCACATGGAGCTTGCTGTGACAGGGATCATGGAGCATTGCGATGACAAGTGCATAGAGAATTGTGATGACAAAGCATGCAACACTGTGATGAAAAGCATCATGGAGCACAGTGATGCCAAGAACGTGGAGAATTGTGATGATAGGGGATATGGGGCATTGTAATGACCAGGGCATGGAGTATTGTGATGGCAAGACCGTGGAGCATTGTGATGAGAAGGCCATGGATAATTGTGATGATGAGCGTCATGGAGCACTGTAATGACAAGGGGTATGGAGCATTGTGATAACAGGGGTCATGGAGCATTGTGATGACAAGTTTCATGGAGCATTCTGATGACAAGCTTGTGGAGTATTTTGATGACAATGACATGGAGCATTTTGATGAAAATGGCATGGGGCATTGTGATGAAAAAGACATGGAGCCTTTTCATGACAGTTTTCAGGGAGCATTCTGACGACAAGTGTCAGGGACCATTGTGATGACAAAGGTCATGGAGAATTGTGACGACAAGGGCATGGAGTATTGTGATGACAAGCACATGGAGCTTGCTATGACGGGGTCATGGAGCATTGCGATGACAAGTGCATAGAGAATTGTGATGACAAAGCATGTAACACTGTGATGAGAAGTGTCATGGAGCATAGTGATGCCAAGATCGTGGACAATTGTGATGACAGGGGAAATGGAGCATTGTGATGACCAGGGCATGGAGCATTGCGATGGCAAGATCGTGGAGCATTGTGATGAGAAGACCATGGATAATTGTGATGACGAGGGTCATGGAGCACTGTAATGACAAGGGGTATAGAGCATTGTGATGACAGTGGTCATGGAGCATTGTGATGACCGGGGACATGGAGCATTGTGATGCCCAAGGCATGGAGCACAGTGATGGCAAGACCGTGGAGCATTGTGATGAGAAGACCATGGATAATTGTGATGAGGAGCATCATGGAACACTGTAATGACAAGGGGCATGGAGCATTGTGATGACAGGTGTCATGGAGCATTGTGATGACAGGGGTCATGGATCATTGAGATGACAAGGGTCACGGAGCCTTCTGATGACAAGCTTGTGGAGTATTGTGATGACAATGGCATGAAGCATTGTGATGAAAAGGGCATGGATCATTGTGATGAAAAAGGCATGGAGACTTGTCATGACAGGGTTCAATGAGCATACTGATGACAAGTGTCAGGGAGCATTGTGATGACAAGTGTATTGAGAATTGTGATGACAAAGGTCATGGAGCATTGTGATGAGAAGTCCATGGATAATTGTGATGACCAGCGTCATGGGGCGTTGTGATGACAAGTGTTATGGAACATTGTGATCACAAGGGTTTGGAGCATTGTGATGAGAGAGGTCATGGAGAATTTTGATTTCATTGTGATGACAATAGCATGAAGCATTATGATGATGGGCATGGTGCATTGTGATGACAGGGTTCATGGAGCATTGAGATGCAAAGAGGCATGGATCATTGTAATAACAAGGGTCTTGGAGCATTGTGATGACAAGGGCATGGAGTATTGTGATGAGAAGGCCATGGAGCATTCTGATGACATGCGTCAGGGAGCTTTGTGATGACATGGGCATGGAGCATTGTGATTACAGGGGTCTTGGAGCATTGTGATGACAAGGGTCATGGAGTCTTGTGATGACAAGGCCGTAGAACATTGTGATGGCAGGGGTCGTGGAGCATTGTTATGACAGGCGTAATGGAGCATTGTGATGACAAGGGCATGGAGCATTGGTCTGAAAAGTTTCATGGATTATTGTGATGAGAGTGAGCATGGAGCATTGTGATGACAAGGGCACGGAACACAGTGATACATGTGTCATGGAGGATTGCAATGACAAGGGCATGGAGCATTGTGATGACAAGCATCATGGAGCTTTGTGATGACAACGGCATGGAGCAATGTGATGAGAGGTTTCATGGAGCTTTGTGATGACAATGGCATGGAGCATTGTGATTCCAAGGGTCATGGAGCTTTGTGATGACATAGGCCATGGAGCATTTTAATGACAAGTGCGTGGTGCATTGTGATGAGAAGTGCAGGGAGCATTGTGATGACAGGGTCATGGAGCAATTGGATGAAAAGGGTCATGGAACATTTTGATGACAGTGTTTATGGAACATTGTGATGTTAGGGGTCATGGAACATTGTGATGAAAAGGGTCATGGAGCATTGTGATGACAGGGGTTATGGAACATTGTGATGTCAGGGGTCATGGAGCATTGTGATGATAAGAGCATGTAGCATTGTTGTGACAAGGGTCATGGAACATTGGGATGACAGGGTGGAGGGAGTATTGTGTTGACTAGTGATGGAACATTGTGATATCAGTGGTGAGAGAGCATTTTGATGAGAGGTGCATGGAGCATTGTGATGACAAGGCTGTGGAGCATTGTGATGAGAAACGCAGGGCACATTGTGATGACATGGGTCATGGAACATTGTGCTGACAAACGCATGGAGCATTGTGATGACAAGGTTTATGGAGCATTGTGATGACAACGATGTGGAGCATTGTGATGACAAGCGCATGGCACATTTGATGCCATGTGTCATGGAGTAATATGCTGACAAAGGCATGGAGCATTGTGATGACAAGGGTCACCGAGCATTGTGATGAAATGTTCATGGAGTGTTGTGGTCACAAAGGTCACAGAGCCTTGTGATGACGAGGGCATGGACCATTGTGATGACAAAGGTCATGAAGCATTGTGATGACTGGAGTCACGGAACATTGTGATGACAGGGGTCATAGAGCATTGTGATGAAAGGGCATGGAGCCTTGTGATGACAGGGTCATGGAGCATTTTTCTGACAAGTTTAATGGATTATTGTGATGACAGTGGGCATGGCGCATTGTGATGACAAGGGCATGGAGCATTGTGATGAGAAGGTCATGGAGTATTGTGAAGAGGGGTGTCAGGGAGCATTGTGAAGACATATGTCATGGTCTATTGCAATGACAATGGAATGTAGCATTGTGATGCCAAGTGTCATGGAGGATTGTGATGACAAAGGTAATGGAGCATTTTGATGACAAGGGCATGGAGCATTGTGATGACAAGGGTCATGGAGCATTGTGATAACAAGGGCCATTGAGAATTTTGATGACATGTACATGAAGCATTGTGATGACAATCACATGGAGCTTGCTGTGACAGGGATCATGGAGCATTGCGATGACAAGTGCATAGAGGATTGTGATGACAAAACATGTAACACTGTGATGAGAAGTATTATGGAGCATAGTGATGCCAAGAACGTGGAGAATTGTGATGACAGGGGACATGGAGCATTGTGATGAGCAGGGCATGGAGCATTTTGCTGACAAGAGTGTGGTGCATTGTGATGAGGAGACCATGGATAATTGTGATGACGAGCGTCATGGAGCACTGTAATGACAAGGGGTATAGAGCATTGTGATGACAGTGGTTATGGAGCATTGTGATGACCGGGGATATGGAGCATTGTGATGACTGGGGACATGGAGCATTGTGATGACCAGGGCATGGAGCCTTGTGATGGCAATGTCGTGGAGCACTGTGATGAGAAGATCATGGATAATTGTGATGACGAGTGTCATGGAGCACTGTAATGACAAGGGGTATAGAGCATTGTGATGACAGTGGTCATGGAGCATTGTGAATACCGGGGACATGGAGCATTGTGATGCCCAAGGCATGGAGCACTGTGATGGCAAGACCGTGGAGCATTGTGATGAGAAGACCATGGATAATTGTGATGAGGAGCGTCAATGAGCACTGTAATGACAAGTGGTATGGAGCCTTGTGATGACAGGGGTCATGGAGCATTGTTATGACAGTGGTCATGGAGCATTGTGATGACAAGGGTCAAGGAGCATTTTGATGACAAGGTCGTGGAGCATTGTGATGAGAAGACCATGGACAATTGTGATTACGAGTGTCATGGAGCACTGTAATGACAAGCGGTATGGAGCATTGTGATGACAGGGGTCATGGAGCATTGTGATGACTGGGGACATGGAGCATTGTGATGACCAGGGCATGGAGCATTGTGATGGCAAGACCGTGGAGCACTGTGATGAGAAGACCATGGATAATTGTGATGACGAACATCATGGAGCACTGTAATGACAAGGGGCATGGAGCATTGTGATGACAGGTGTCATGGAGCATTGTGATGACAGGGGTCATGGATCATTGAGATGAAAAGTGTCACGGAGCATTCTGATGACAAGCTTGTGGAGTATTGTGATGACAATGGCATGGAGCATTGTGATGAAAAGGGCATGGATCATTGTGATGAAAAAGGCATGGAGACTTGTCATGACAGGGTTCAATGAGCATACTGACGACAAGTATCAGGGAGCATTGTGATGACAAGTGTATTGAGAATTGTGATGACAAAGGTCATGGAGCATTGTGATGAGAAGTCCATGGATAATTATGATGACCAGCGTCATGGGGCGTTGTGATGAAAAGTGTTATGGAACATTGTGATCACAAGGGTTTGGAGCATTGTGATGAGAGAGGTCATGGAGAATTTTGATTTCATTGTGATGACAATAGCATGAAGCATTATGATGATGGGCATGGTGCATTGTGATGACAGGGTTCATGGAGCATTGAGATGCAAAGAGGCATGGATCATTGTAATAACAAGGGTCTTGGAGCATTGTGATGACAAGGGCATGGAGTATTGTGATGAGAAGGCCATGGAGCATTCTGATGACATGCGTCAGGGAGCTTTGTGATGACATGGGCATGGAGCATTGTGATTACAGGGGTCTTGGAGCATTGTGATGACAAGGGCCATGGAGTCTTGTGATGACAAGCCGTAGAACATTGTGACGGCATGGGTCATGGAGCATTGTTATGACAGGTGTAATGGAGCATTGTGATGACAAGGGCATGGAGCATTGGTCTGAAAAGTTTCATGGATTATTGTGATGAGAGTGAGCATGGAGCATTGTGATGAAAAGGGCACGGAACACAGTGATACATGTGTCATGGAGGATTGCAATGACAAGGGCATGGAGCATTGTGATGACAAGCGTCATGGAGCTTTGTGATGGCAATGGCATGGAGCAATGTGATGAGAGGTTTCATGGAGCTTTGTGATGACAATGGCATGGAGCATTGTGATTCCAAGGGTCATGGAGCTTTGTGATGACATAGGCCATGGAGCATTTTGATGACAAGAGTGTGGTGCATTGTGATGAGAAGGGCAGGGAGCATTGTGATGACAGGGTCATGGAGCAATTGGATGAAAAGGGTCATGGAACATTTTGATGACAGTGTTTATGGAACATTGTGATGTTAGGGGTCATGGAGCATTGTGATGACAGGGGTCATGGAGCATTTTGATGATAAGAGCATGTAGAATTGTTGTGACAAGGGTCATGGAACATTGGGATGACAGGGTGGAGGGAGTATTGTGTTGACTAGTGATGGAACATTGTGATATCAGTGGTGAGAGAGCATTTTGATGAGAGGTGCATGGAGCATTGTGATGACAAGGCTGTGGAGCATTGTGATGAGAAACGCAGGGCACATTGTGATGACATGGGTCATGGAACATTGTGCTGACAAACGCATGGAGCATTGTGATGACAAGGTTCGTGGAGCATTGTGATGACAACGATGTGGAGCATTGTGATGACAAGCGCATGGAACATTTGATGCCATGTGTCATGGAGTAATGTGCTGACAAAGGCATGGAGCATTGTGATGACAAGGGTCACCGAGCATTGTGATGAAATGTTCATGGAGTGTTGTGGTCACAAAGGTTACAGAGCCTTGTGATGACGAGGGCATGGACCATTGTGATGACAAAGGTCATGAAGCATTGTGATGACTGGAGTCACGGAGCATTGTGATGACAGGGGTCATAGAGCATTGTGATGAAAGGGCATGGAGCCTTGTGATGACAGGGTCATGGAGCATTTTTCTGACAAGTTTAATGGATTATTGTGATGACAGTGGGCATGGCGCATTGTGATGGCAAGGGCATGGAGCATTGTGATGAGAAGGTCATGGAGTATTGTGAAGAAGGGTGTCAGGGAGCATTGTGATGACATATGTCATGGTCTATTGCAATGACAATGGAATGTAGCATTGTGATGCCAAGTGTCATGGAGGATTGTGATGACAAAGGTAATGGAGCATTTTGATGACAAGGGCTTGGAGCATTGTGATGACAAGGGTCATGGTGCATTGTGATAACAAGGGCCATTGAGAATTTTGATGACATGTTCATGAAGCATTGTGATGACAATCACATGGAGCTTGCTATGACAGGGGTCATGGAGCATTATGATGACAAGTGCATAGAGAATTGTGATGACAAAACATGTAACACTGTGATGAGAAGTATCATGGAGCATAGTGATGCCAGGAACGTGGAGAATTGTGATGACACGGGACATGGAGCATTGTGATGACCAGGGCATGGAGCATTGTGATGGCAAGACCGTGGAACATTGTGATGAGAACACCATGGATAATTGTGATGACGAGCGTCATGGAGCACTGTAATGACAAGGGGTATGGAGCATTGTGATGACAGGGGTCATGGAGCATTGTGATGACTGGGGACATGGAGCATCGTGATGACCAAGGCATGGAGCATTGTGATGGCAAGACCGTGGGGCATTGTGATGAGAAGACCATGGATAATTGTGATGACGAGCGTCATGGAACACTGTAATGACAATGGGTATGGGGCATTGTGATGACAGGGGTCATGGAGCATTCTGAAGACAATGATCATGGAGCATTCTGATGACAAGCTTGTGGAGTATTGTGATGACAATGACGTGGAGTGTTGTGATGAAAAGGGCATGGAGCATTCTGATGAAAAAGGCATGGAGCCTTTTCATGACAGTGTTCAAGGAGTATTCTGACGACAAGTGTCAGGGAGCATTGTGATGACAAGTGTATTGAGAATTGTGATGACAAAGGTCATGGAGCATTGTGACGACAAGTGCATGGAGTATTGTCATGACAGTCATCATGGAGTGTTGTGATGACAAGTGTTATGGAACATTGTGATCACAAGGGGTTGGAGCATTGTGATGACAGAGGTCATGGACCATTTTGATTTCAAGGAGCATGGAGCATTGTGATGACAAGGGCATGGAGCAATGTGATCCCAAGGTTCATGGAGGATTGTGATGAAAATGGTAAAGGAGTATTGTGATGACAAGCTCATGGAGCATTGTGATGACAAGGTCATGTAGGATTTTGATGACACAGGCATGGAGAATTGTGATGATAAGGGTCATGGAGCACTGTGATGATAAGCATCACGGAGCATTGTGATTACAGGGGTCATGGAGCATTGGGATGACAAGGGCATGGATCATTGTGATGACAAGTGTCATGGAGCATTGGGCTGAAAATGTTCATGGAGCATTGTGATGACAAGGGAATGGAGCATTGTGATGACAAGAGTCCCGGATCATTGTGTTGTCAGGGGTCATGGAGTGTTGTGATGACAGTGGTCATGGAGGACTGTGATGATATGGGTCATGGAGCATTGTGATGAGAAGGTCATGAAGCATTGGGCTGAAAATGTTCATGGAGTATTGTGATGACAGGGGTCATGGAGCATTGTAATGAGAAGGGAATTGAGCACTGTGATGACAAGGTCCTGGAGCATTGTGATGGGAAGTCCATGGTGCCTTGTGATGACAATTCTCATGGAACATTCTGATGAAAAGGGGCATGGACCATTGTGATTACAGGGGTCTTGGAGCATTGTGATGACAAGGGCATGGAGCATTGTGATGAGAAGGCCATGGAGCATTCTGATGACATGTGTCATGGAGCTTTGTGCTGACAAGGGCATGGAGCATTGTGTTGAAAATGGCATGGATCATTGTTATGAAAAAGGCATGGAGCCTTGTCATGACAGGGTTCTAGGAGCATACTGACGACAAGTGACACGGAGCATTGTGATGACAAGTGTATTGAGCATTGTGATGACAAAGTTCATGGAGCATTGTGATGAGAAGACCATGGATAATTGTGATGATGAGCGTCATGGGGTGTTTTGATGATAAGTTTTAGGGAACATTGTGATCACAAGGGTTTGGAGCATTGTGATGACAGAGGTCATGGAGCATTTTGATTTCATTGTGATAACAATAGCCTGAAGCATTATGGTGATGGGCATGGTGCATTGTGATGACAGTGTTCATGGAGCATTGAGATGAAAAGGGGCATGGAGCATTGTGATTACAGGGGTCTTGGAGCATTGTGATGACAAGGGCAAGGAGCATTGTGATGAGAAGGCCATGGAGCATTCTGATGACATGCGTCATTGAGCTTTGTGATGACAAGGGCATGGAGCATTGTGATTACAGGGGTCTTGGAGCATTGTGATGACAAGGGTCATGGAGCCTTGTGATGACAATGGTGTGGAACATTGTGATGGCAGGGGTCATGGAGCATTGTTATGACAGGGGTAATGGAGCTTTGTGATGACAAGGGCATGGAACAATGTGATGAGAGGGTTCATGGAACATTGTGATTCCAAGGGTTATGGAGCTTTGTGATGACAAAAGTCATGGAGCATTTTGATGTCAAGGGCGTGGTGCATTGTGATGAGAAGGGCAGGGAGCATTTTGATGACAGGGTCATGCAGCAATTTGATGAAAAGTGTAATGGAACATTTTGATGACAGGGGTTATAGAACATTGTGATGTCAGGGGTCATGGAGCTTTGGGATGAAAAGGGTCATGGAGCATTTTGATGACAGGGGTTATGGAACATTGTGTTGTCAGGGGTCATGGAACATTGTGATGCTAAGGGGATGTAGCATTGTGATGACAGGGTTCATGGAACATTGTGATTACAGGGGTGAGGGAGTATTGTGATGACTAGTGATGGAACATTGTGATATCTCTGTTGAGAGAGCATTTTGATGAGAAGTGCATGGAGCATTGTGATTACAAGGTTTATGGAGCATTACGATGACAAGGTTGTGGACCGTTGTGATGAAAATCACGTGGCACATTGTGATGACAAGGGTCATGGAGCATTGTTCTGACAAAGGCATGGAACATTGTGATGACAAGGGTCACGGAGCATTGTGATGAAAAGTTCATGGAGTATTGTGGTTACAAAGGTCACAGAGCTTTGTGATGATGTGGGCATGGACCACTGTGATGACAAATGTTATGAAGCATTGTGATGACTGGAGTCACAGAGCATTGTGATGACAGGGGTCATGGAGCATTGTGATGACAAGGGCATGGAGCATTGTGATGACAGGGGCATGGAGCATTGGTCTGTCAAGTTTAATAGATTATTGTGATGACAGTGGGCATGGGGCATTGTGATGACAAGGGCATGGGGCATTGTGATGAGAAGGTCATGGAGTATTGTGAAGACAGGTGTCAGGGAGCATTGTGATGACATATGTCATGGTCCATTGCGATGACAATGGCATGGAGCATTGTGATGCCAAATGTAATGGAGGATTGTGATGACAAATATAATGGAGCATTGTGATGATTAGGGCTTGGAGCATTATGATGACAAGGGCCATTGAAAATTTTCATGACAAGGTCGTGAAGCATTGTGATGACAAGGTGCTGGAGCATTGTGATGAGAAAACCATGGAGCCTTGTGAGACAAGTCTCATGGAGCATACTGATGAAAAGGGGCATGGAGCATTGTGATTAGAGTGTCTTGGAAAATTGTGATGACAAGGGCATGGAGCATTGTGCTGAGAAGGCCAAGGAGCAGTCTGATGACATGCGTCATTGAGCTTTGTGATGACAAGGGCATGGAGCATTGTAATTACAGGTGTCTTGGAGCATTGTGATGAAAAAGGCATGGATCATTGTGATGAAAAAGGCATGGAGCCTTGTCATGACAGAGTTCAAGGAGCATACAGAGAACAAGTGTCTGGGAGCATTTTGCTGACAAGTGTATTGAGCATTGTGATGACAAAGGTCATGGAGCATTGTGATGAGAAGACCATAGATAATTGTGATGACGAGCATCATGGGGCATTGTGATGACAAGTGTTATGGAATATTGTGATCACAAGGGTTTGGAGCAGTGTTATGACAGAGGTCATGGAGAATTTTGATTTCATTGTGATGACAATAGCCTGAAGCATTATGATGATGGGCATGGTGCATTGTGATGACAGGGTTCATGGATCATTGAGATAAAAAGGGACATGGAGCATTGTGATTACAGGGGTCTTGGAGCATTGTGATGAGAAGGGTCATGGAGCCTTGTGATGACAAGGCTATGGAACATCGTGATGGCAGGGGTCATGGAGCATTGTTATCACAGGGGTAATGGAGCATTGTGATGGCAAGGGCATGGAGCATTCTGATGACATGCATCATGGAGCTTTGTGATGACAAGGGCATGTAGCACTGTGATTACAGGGGTCTTGGAGCATTGTGATGACAAGGGTCATGGAGCCTTGTGATGACAAGGCCGTGGAACATTGTGATGGCAGGGGACATGGAGCATTGTTATGACAGGGGTAATGGAGCATTGTGATGACAAGGGCATGGAACATTTGCCTGAAAAGTTGCATGGATTATTGTGATGAGAGTGGGCATGGAGCATTGTGATGACAAGGGCACGGAACACAGTGATACATGGGTCATGGAGGATTGTAATGACAAGGGCATGGAGCATTGTGATGAGAAGGGCATCGAGCAGTGTGATGACAAGCACCATGGAGCTTTTTGATGACAATTGCATGGAACAATGTGATGAGAGGTTTCATGGAGTATTGTGATGACAATGGCATGGAGCATTGTGATGCCAAGGGTCATGGAGCTTTGTGATGACAAAGGTCATGGAGCATTTTGATGACAAGGGCGTGGTGCATTGTGATGAGAAGGGCAGGGAGCATTGTGATGACATTGTCATGGACCAATTTGATGAAAAGGGTCATGGAACATTTTGATGAGAGGCGTTATGTAACATTGTGATGTCAGGGGTCATGGAGCATTTTGATGAAAAGGGTCATGGAGCATTTTGATGACAGGGGTTATGGAACATTGTGATGTCAGGGATCATCGAACATTGTGATGATAAGTGCATGTAGCATTGTGATGACAGGAGTCATGGAACATAGTGATGACAGGGTTGAGGGAGTATTGTGATGAATAGTGATATAACATTGTGTTATCAGTGGTGAGAGAGCATTTTGATTTGAAGTGCATGGAGCATTGTGATGACAAGGTTTATGGAGCATTGTGATGACAAGATTGTGGAGCACTGTGACGACAAGCGCATGGTGCATTGTGATGACATGGGTCATGGAGCATTGTGCTGACAAGCGCATGGAGCATTGTGATGACAAGGGTCATGGAGCATTGTGCTGAGAAAGGCATAGAGCATTGTGATGACAAGGGTCAAAGAGCATTGTGATGAAAAGTTCATGAAGCATTGTGGTTAAAAAGGTCACAGAGACTGTTGATGACAAGGGCATGGACCATTGTGATGACAAAGGTCATGAAGCCTTGTGATGACTGGAGTCACGGAGCATTGTGATGACAGGGGTCATGGAGCATTGTGATAACAAGGGCATGGGGCATTGTGATGACAAGGGCATGGAGCATTGGTCTAATAAGTTTCATGGCTTATTGCGATGACAGTTGGAATGGCGCATTGTGATGACAAGGGCATGGAGCATTATGATGACCAGGTCATTCATTATTGTGAAGACAGGTGTCAGGGAGCATTGTGATGACATATGTAATGGCCCATTGTGATGACAATGCCATGGAGCATTGTGATGCCAAGTGTCGTGGAGGATTCTGATGACAAAGGTAATGGAGCATTGTGATGACAATGGTTTGGAGCATTGTGATGACAAGGGTCAGGGAGCATTGTGCTGACAAGTGCATGGAAAATTGTGATGACAAGGGACATGGAGCATTCTGATGACAAGCTTGTGGAGTATTTTGATGACAATGGCATGGAGCATTGGGATGAAAACGGCATGGTGCATTTTGATGAAAAAGGCATGGAGCCTTTTTGTGACAGGGTTCAAGGAGCATTCTGATGACAAGTGTCAGGGAGCATTGTGATGA
The DNA here is from genome assembly GCF_949752795.1 of Hyperoodon ampullatus. NCBI lineage: Eukaryota > Metazoa > Chordata > Mammalia > Artiodactyla > Ziphiidae > Hyperoodon > Hyperoodon ampullatus. The sequence continues at coordinate 125,496 of NW_027641052.1, read as the reverse complement.
CAAGTGTATCGAGAATTGTGATGACAAAGGTCATGGAGCATTGTGATGAAAAGGGCATGGAGTATTGTGATGACAGGCATCATGGAGCATTGTGATGACAAGTGTTATGGAACATTGTGATCACAAGGGTTTGGAGCATTGTGATGACAGAGGTCATGGATCATTTTGATTTCAAGGAGCATGGAGCATTGTGATGACAAGGGCATGGAGCAATGTGATCCCAAGGTTCATGGAGGATTGTGATGGCAATGGTAATGGAGTATTGTGATGACAAGTGCATAGAACATTGTAATGACAAGGTCATGTAGCATTTTGCTGACAAAGGCATGGAGCATTGTGATGACAGGTGTCATGGAGCACTGTGATGACAAGTGTCATGGAGCATTGTGATTACAGGGGTCATGGAGCATTGGGATGACAAGGACATGCATCATTGTGATGACAAGTGTCATGGAGCATTGGGCTGAAAATGGCATGGATCATTGTGATGAAAAAGGCATGGAGCCTTGTCATGAAATGGTTCAGGGAGCATACTGATGGCAAGAGTCAGGGAGCATTGTGATGACATGTGTATTGCGCATTGTGATGACAAATGTCATGGGGCATTGTGATGAGAAGTCCATGGATAATTGTGATGACTAGCGTCATGGGGTATTGTGATGACAAGTGTTATGGAACATTGTGATCACAAGGGTTTGGAGCATTGTGATGACAGAGGTCATAGAGCATTTTGATTTCGTTGTGATGACAAGAGCATGAAGCATTATGATGATGGGCATGGTGCATTGTGATGACAGGGTTCATGGAGCATTGTGATGAAAGGTGGCATGGAGCTTTGGTCTGACAAGTTTCATGGATTATTTTGATGACAGTGGGCATGGCACATTGTGATGACAAGGGCATGGAGCATTGTGATGACAAGGTCATGGAGTATTGTGAAGACAGGTGTCAGGGAGCATTGTGATGACATATGTCATGTTCCATTGTGATGACAATAGCACGGAGCATTGTGATGCCAAGTGTCATGGAGGATTGTTGTGACAAAGGTAAAGGAGCATTGTGATGATAAGCACATGGAGCATTGAGATGACAAGGGCCATTGATAATTTTAATGTCCATGTCGTGAAACATTGTGATGACAAGCGCATGGAGCTTCCTATGACAGGGGTCAAGGAGCATTGCGATGACAAGTGCATGGAGTATTGTTATGACAAGAGCATATAACATTGTGATGAGAAGTGCCATGGAGCATTGTGATGACAAGGACGTGGAGAATTGTGAGGACAAGGGACATTGAGCTTTGAGATGACCAGGGCATGGAGCATTGTGATGGCAAAACCGTGGAGCATTGTGATGAGAAGACCATGGGTAATTGTGATGACGAGCATCATGGAGCACTGTAATGACAAGGGGCATGAAGCATTGTGATGATAGGTGTCAGGGAGCATTGTGATGACAGGGTTCATGGAGCATTGTGATGACAAGGACATGGAGCATTGTGATGACAAGGGTACGGAACATTGTGATGAAAAGTGCCATGGAGAATTTTGATGATAAAGTCGTGAAGCATTGTGATGACAAACACTTGGAGCTTGCTATGACAGGGGTCATGGAACATTGCAATGACAAGTGCATGGAGAATTGTGATGAAACGAGCATGTAACTTTGTGATGAGAAGTGTCATGTAGCATTGTGATGACAATTACATGGAGAATTGTTATGACAAGGGACATGGAGCATTGTGATAACCGGGGAATGGAGCATTGTGATGACAGGGGTCATGGAGCATTATTATGACAAGGGCCATGGTGCATTCTGATATAAGATATCACTTATGAAGGGAATGTAAACCTGGCTACATATGAACTGAATTAGGAAAGAGAACAGAGTCTCAGATTTAGAAAACACTCTTATGCTTGCTCAAGAGGAAAGGAGAGGTGGGGAGACACACAAAACCAGAGTTTGATATTAACACAGGTACCGTTCCAAAATCCAAACAGAATACACAAGCCCAACTCCTTCCTCAGTGAATGGGACTCACCACCCCTATTCCCCACAGAGAAATATATCTGACTAGTAAGGATCTTAAAACCTATGTATTGATATGTCTCCATAACGGAACCAAGTGTGTCTAGAATGACATAAACACGGCAGTGAGAATCAGCTCAAACCCACTATAAAAAGGAATTTCAAAACAAAACAAAGAAACAGTGAAATTCTTACACAACACCTTCAGGGGTTCTGATGAAACTTGGAATGACCCTAACTACAACAACAGCTGGATGTGGCATAAGGCTGTTCACCTGGGACTGAGAGGATTGGTGAGATTGGGTGAGAAAATGCAGACGCTTTAAAGCAATAATGCCTGCCACCCATTCCATGGGTCCCAACTCTCCAGGTAGAAGGGTATATCACTACAGTTATAACATGTATGGGAAACCTAGAGAATGGACACCCTCTGATGGTGAAAGGTTTCTAAAACTCTACTAATTTTTTTCCCTCCATGTGCTGCAGCTTGACATTCCAACTGCTTTAATATCAATCTTCCAACTTGGAGAGTCAGCCCCTATAACCTCCTGGTTCGCACAGTTGGCACATTGTGCAGAGGATATAAGGGAAGAGGGAGAACCAATGAGAGAGTAGCTGTAGGCATTTGGACGGCCACATGTCACTCTAATTTCCCGTCACGAAGAAGAATTAACCAAACTCTCAGCCTGCCCCACCCCCATAACCAGTATAGGTCCTGAAGCAAAATTGTGGGTTTGCAGTCACCTCACAAAAACACAAGTTGAAAAATGGAGCTCAGGGGCACAGCAATTCACTAACTTGCAGAGTTATAAAGGACTACTCTCTTCCAAAAATCTGTTGAGAGAAAGCCATGAGGCGGACTTGAAAATGAGGCAGAAGTGCACGAAACAGATTTCCAGAAGTACATTGGAATCGCCTTTAAACACAGGAAAAGCATCACAACTTCGACAATTATGGAATTGTCCATAAAGGGCGCATGCATTTTCTCCTGAATATATTCAGGAGAAAACGCATACGCCCTTTTTGGCCAAGCAAACAAGCGGGAAATGCAAATCTGCAATACAAAGAAGTATCACTTCCCACCGCTCAAAAGGGACATCCACAAAATGTGTAAAAACCAGAAAGGCAAGACAGGCCCTGGAGAACAGGGAGCCTTGTTATGCTGATGGGTGGGATGTAAATTGCCAACTGCCTCTCTGGAGGAGTGCATTGTGTTCCCTAAAACAAGTAAAGAACAGAGTTACAGAGCCAAGGGCACTTCCAGTCTAGGGAATATACCTTGGGAAAGCTGAAAATCAATAAGACAGAGCCACCCCAAAACTTAGGGCTGCACTGCTTACAAGGACCTCAACTTTGATACACCTTAAGTATCCCAGGAAATATAAAAATGGTTCAAAAAATTGTGGTACTTACGTACGATGGAATATCCCTCAGCCATGAAATCAATGTCATAAGACCAGTAGCAGCAAAATGGGTGGATTCAGGTACAATGATTCTCAGTGAAATAAGTCACACAGAAAAAGAAACTTATCATAAGATATCACTTATGAAGATCCTATAAACATGACTACACTTGAACTGAGTTAGGAAAGAGAACAGTGTCTCATATTTAGAAAACACTCTTATGCCTGCTTAAGGGGTAAGGAGAGGTGGGGTGATGCATAAAACCAGAGTTTGATATAAGCACAGGTACCGTTCCAAAAACCAACTATGGAATAGACAAGACCTACACCTTCCTCAGTGAAAGGGACTCAAAACCCCATATTTCCCGCAGAGGAATATATCTGACTAGTAATAATCTTAAAACCTATGTATTGATATGTCTCCGTAAGGGAATCAAGCGTGTCTAGACTGGCATAAACATGGCAGCGAGAATCAGCTCAAACCCACTATAAAAAGGAATTTCAAAAACAAAACAAAAAAACTGGGAAATTCTTTACAATTCCTTCAGGGTCTCTGATGAAACCTGGAATGACCCTGTCTACAATGACAGCTGGAGGTGGCATAAGGAGGGACACTTGGGACTGAGACGATTGGTGAGATTGGGTGAGCAAATGCAGACCCTTTAAAGCACAAATGCCTGGCACCGACTCCATGGGTCCCAACTCTCCAGTTTGAAGGGAATATTACTACAGTTATAACATGTACGGGAAACCTAGAGAACGGACACACTGTGAATACGAAAGGTTTCTAAAACTCAACGAATAGTCCCTCTCCTGGTGCTCCGGTTTGAATTTCCATCTGCTTTACTATCAACCTCCCAACTTGGAGAGACAGCCCCATTAACCTCCTGGTTCGCACAGGTTGCCAATTTGGCAGAGGATGAAAGGGAAGAGGGAGAACCAATGAGAGAGTAGCTGTTAGGTATTTGGACGGGCACATATCACTGTAATTTCCCGGCAGGAAGAAGAATTAACCAAAGTCTCAGCCACCCACCGGGAACCAGTATAGGTCCTGAACCAAAATTTTGGACTTGCAGTCAGCTCACCAAAAACGTGTTGAAAAATGGATCTCAGGGGCACAGCAATTCACAAACTGGCCGAGTAATAAAGGACAACTATCGTCCAAAAATCTGTTGAGGGAAGGCAAAGAGGCGGACTTGAAAGCGAGGCAGAATAGCAGGAAACAGATTTCAAGAGGTACGTTGGAATCGCCTTTAAAGCACAGGAAGAGGGGCACAACTTCGACAATGATGCCCTTGGCCACAAAGGGCGTATGCGTTTTCTCCTGAATATATTCAGGAGAAAACGCATACGCCCTTTTTGGCCAAGCAAGCAAGCGGGCAATGCAAATCTGCACTACAAAGAAGTATCACTTCCCACTGGTCAAAAGGGACATCCACAAAATGTGTAAAAACCAGAGAGGCAACACAGGCCCTGGAGAACAGGGAGCCTTTTTATGCTGATGGGCGGGATGTAAATTGCCAACTGCCTCTCTGGAGGAGTGCATTGTGTTCCCTAAAAGAAGTAAAGAACAGAGCTACAGAGCCAAGGGCACTTCCAGTCTAGGGAATATACCTTGGGAAAACTGAAAATCAATAATACAGAGCCACCCCAAAATTTACGGCTGCACTGCTTACAAGGACCTCAACTTGGGTACACCTTAAATATCCCAGGAAATATAAAAATGGTTCAAAAAATTGTGGTACTTACGTACGATGGAATATCCCACAGCCATGAAATCAATGTCATAAGACCAGTAGCAGCAAAATTGGTGGATTCAGGTTCGGTGATTCTAAGTGAAATAAGTCACACAGAAAAAGAAACTTATCATAAGATATCACTTATGAATATCCTATAAACATGACTACACTTGAACTGAGTTAGGAAAGAGAACAGTGTCTCATATTTAGAAAACACTCTTATGCCTGCTTAATGGGTAAGGAGAGGTGGGGTGATGCATAAAACCAGAGTTTGATATAAGCACAGGTACCGTTCCAAAAACCAACTATGGAATAGACAAGACCTACACCTTCCTCAGTGAAAGGGACTCAAAACCCCATATTTCCCGCAGAGGAATATATCTGACAAGTAATAATCTTAAAACCTATGTATTGATATGTCTCCGTAAGGGAATCAAGTGTGTCTAGACTGGCATAAACATGGCAGCGAGAATCAGCTCAAACCCACTATAAAAAGGAATTTCAAAAACAAAACAAAAAAAACTGGGAAATTCTTTACAATTCCTTCAGGGTCTCTGATGAAACCTGGAATGACCCTATCTACAACGACAGCTGGATGTGGCAGAAGGCTGGACACTTGGGACTGAGAGGATTGGTGAGATTGGGTGAGCAAATGCAGACCCTTTAAAGCACAAATGCCTGGCACCCATTCCGTTGGTCACAACTCTCCAGGTTGAAGTGAATATTACTACAGCTATAACATGTACGGGAAACCTAGAGAACGGACACACTGTGAATACGAAAGGTTTCTAAAACTCAACGAATAGTCCCTCTCCTGGTTCTCCGGTTTGACTTTCCATCTGCTTTACTATCAACCTCCCAACTTGGAGAGACAGCCCATTTAACCTCCTGGTTCACACAGGTTGCCAATTTGGCAGAGGATGAAAGGGAAGAGGGAGAACCAATGAGAGAGTAGCTTTTAGGCATTTGGATGGGCACATATCACTCTAACTTCCCCGCAGGAAGAAGATTTAACCAAAGTCTCAGCAACCCTCCGGGAACCAGTATAGGTCCTGAACCAAAATTTCGGACTTGCGGTCAGCTCACCAAAAACGAGTTGAAAAATGGAGATCTGGGGCACAGCAATTCACAAACTGGCCGAGTAATAAAGGACAACTATCGTCCAAAAATCTGTTGAGGAAAGGCAACGAGGCGGACTTGAAAGCGAGGCAGAATAGCAGGAAACAGATTTCAAGAGGTATGTTGGAATCACCTTTAAAGCACAGGAAGAGGGGCACAACTTCGACAATGATGCACTTGGCCACAAAGGGCGTATGCGTTTTCTCCTGAATATATTCAAGAGAAAACGCATACGCCCCTTTTGGCCAAGCAAGCAAGTGGGCAATGCAAATCTTCACTACAAAGAAGTATCACTTCCCACTGGTCAGAAGGGACATCCACAAAATGTGTAAAAACCAGAAAGGCAAGACAGGCCCTGGAGAACAGGGAGCCTTGTTATGCTGATGGGCGGGATGTAAATTGCCAACTGCCTCTCTGGAGGAGTGCATTGTGTTCCCTAAAACAAGTAAACAACAGAGCTAGAGAGCCAAGGGCACTTCCAGTCTAGGGAATATACCTTGGGAAAAGTGAAAATCAATAAGACAGAGCCACCCCAAAATTTAGGGCTGCACTGCTTACAAGGACCTCAACTTGGATACACCGTAAGTATCCCAGGAAATATAAAAATGGTTCAAAAAATTCTGGTACTTACGTACGATGGAATATCCCTCAGACATGAAATCAATGTCATAAGACCAGTAGCAGCCAAATGGGTGGATTCAGGTACGATGATTCTAAGTGAAATAAGTCACACAGAAAAAGAAACATATCATAAGATATCACTTATGAAGATCCTGTAAACATGGTTACACTTGAACTGAGTTAGGAAAGAGAACAGTGTCTCATATTTAGAAAACACTATTATGCCTGCTTAAGGGGGAAGGGGAGGTGGGGTGGTGCATAAAACCAGAGTTTGATATAAGCACAGGTACCGTTCCAAAAACCAACTATGGAATAGACAAGACCTACACCTTTCTCAGTGAAAGGGACTCAAAACCCCATATTTAACACAGAGGATTATATCTGATTAGTAAGAATATTAAAACCTATGTATTGATATGTCTCCGTAAGGGAATCAAGTGTGTCTAGACTGGCATAAACATGGCAGCGAGAATCAGCTCAAACCCACTATAAAAAGGAATTTCAAAAACAAAACAAAAAAACTGGGAAATTCTTTACAATTCCTTCAGGGTCTCTGATGAAACCTGGAATGACCCTATCTACAATGACAGCTGGATGTGGCATAAGAAGGGACACTTGGGACTGAGACGATTGGTGAGATTGGGTGAGCAAATGCAGACCCTTTAAAGCCCAAATGCCTGGCACCCATTCCATGGGTCCCAACTCTCCAGGTTGAAGGGAATATTACTACAGACATAACATGTACGGGAAACCTAGGGAACGGACACACTGTGAATACGAAAGGTTTCTAAAACTCAACGAATAGCCCCTCTCCAGGTGCTCCGGTTTGACTTTCCATCTGCTTTACTATCAACCTCCCAGCTTGGAGAGACAGCCCCTTTAACCTACTGGTTAGCACAGGTTTCCAATTTGGCAGAGGATGAAAGGGAAGAGGGAGAACCAATGAGAGAGTAGCTGTTAGGCATTTGGACGGGCACATATCACTCTAACTTCCCGGCAGGAAGAAGAATTAACCAAAGTCTCAGCCCCCCACTGGGAACCAGCATAGGTCCTGAACCAAAATTTTGGACTTGCGGTCAGCTCACAAAAAAATGAGTTGGAAAATGGAGCTCAGGGGCACAGCAATTCACAAACTGGCCGAGTAATAAAGGACAACTATCGTCCAAAAATCTGTTGAGGGAAGGCAACGAGGCGGATTTGAAAGCGAGGCAGAATAGCAGGAAACAGATTTCAAGAGGTACGTTGGAATCGCCTTTAAAGCACAGGAAGAGGGGCACAACTTCGACAATGATGCACTTGGTCAAAAAGGGCGTATGCGTTTTCTCCTGAATATATTCAGGAGAAAACGCATACGCCCTTTTTGGCCTAGCAAGCAAGCGGGCAATGCAAATCTGCACTACAAAGAAGTATCACTTCCCACCGGTCAAAAGGGACATCCACAAAATGTGTAAAAACCAGAAAGGCAAGACAGGCCCTGGAGAACAGGGCGCCTTGTTATGCTGATGGGCGGGATGTAAATTGCCAACTGCCTCTCTGGAAGAGTACATTGTGTTCCCTAAAACAAGTAAAGAACAGAGCTACAGAGCCTAGGGCACTTCCAGTCTAGGGAATATACCTTGGGAAAACTGAAAATCAATAAGACAGAGCCACCCCAAAATTTAGGGCTGCACTGCTTACAAGGAACTCAACTTGGGTACACCTTAAATATCCCAGGAAATATAAAAATGGTTCAAAAAATTGTGGTACTTACGTACGATGGAATATCCCTCAGCCATGAAATCAATGTCATAAGACCAGTAGCAGCAAAATGGGTGGATTCAGGTACGATGATTCTAAGTGAAATAAGTCACACAGAAATAGAAACTTATCATAAGATATCACTTATGAAGATCCTGTAAACATGGATACACTTGAACAGAGTTAGGAAAGAGAACAGTGTCTCACTTTTAAAAAACACTCTTATACCTGCTTAAGGGGGAAGGAGAGGTGGGGTGATGCATAAAACCAGAGTTTGATATAAGCACAGGTACCGTTCCAAAAACCAACTATGGAATAGACAAGACCTACACCTTCCTCAGTGAAAGGGACTCAATACCCCATATTTCCCGCAGAGGAATATATCTGACTAGTAAGAATCTTAACACCTATGTATTGATATGTCTCCGTAAGGGAATCAAGTGTGTCTAGACTGGCATAAACATGGCAGCGAGAATCAGCTCAAACCCACTATAAAAAGGAATTTCAAAAATAAAACAAAAAAATTGGGAAATTCTTTACAATTCCTTCTGGGTCTCTGATGAAACCTGGAATAGCCCTATCTACAATGACAGGTGGATGTGGCATAAGGATGGACACTTGGGACTGAGAGGATTGGTGAGATTGGGTGGGCAAATGCAGACCCTTTAAAGCAGTAATGCCTGCCAGCCATTCCATGGGTCCCGACTCTCCAGCTTCAAGGGAATATTACTAGAGCTATAACATGTACGGGTAACCTAGAGAACGGACACACTGTGAATACGAAAGGTTTCTAAAACTCAACGAATAATCCCTCTCCTGGTGCTCCGGTTTGACTTTCCATCTGCTTTACTATCAACCTCCCAACTTGGAGAGACAGCCCCTTTAACCTCCTGGTTCGCACTGGTTACCAATTTGGCAGAGGAAGAAAGGGAAGAGGGAAAAGCAATGAGAGAGTAGCTGTTAGGCATTTGGACGGGCACATATCACTGTAATTTCCCGGCAGGAAGAAGATTTAACCAAAGTCTCAGCAACCCTCCGGGAACCAGTATAGGTCCTGAACCAAAATTTCGGACTTGCGGTCAGCTCACCAAAAACGAGTTGAAAAATGGAGATCTGGGGCACAGCAATTCACAAACTGGCCGAGTAATAAAGGACAACTATCGTCCAAAAATCTGTTGAGGGAAGGCAACGAGGCGGACTTGAAAGCGAGGCAGAATAGCAGGAAACAGATTTCAAGAGGTACGTTGGAATCGCCTTTAAAGCACAGGAAGAGGGGCACAACTTCGACAATGATGCACTTGGCCAAAAAGGGCGTATGCGTTTTCTCCTGAATATATTCAGGAGAAAACGCATACGCCCTTTTTGGCCAAGCAAGCAAGCGGGCAATGCAAATCTGCACTACAAAGAAGTATCACTTCCCACCGGTCAAAAGGGATATCCACAAAATGTGTAAAAACCAGAAAGGCAAGACAGGCCCTGGAGAACAGGGAGCCTTGTTATGCTGATAGGCGGGATGTAAATTGCCAACTGCCTCTCTGGAGGAGTGCATTGTGTTCCCTAAAACAAGTAAAGAACAGATCTACAGAGAAAAGGACACTTCCAGTCTAGGGAATATACCTTGGGAACACTGAATATCAATAAGACAGAGCCACCCCAAAATTTAGGGCTGCACTGCTTACAAGGACCTCAACTTGGGTACACCTTAAATATCCCAGGAAATATAAAAATGGTTCAAAAAATTGTGGTACTTACGTAGGATGGAATATCCCTCAGCCATGAAATCCATGTCATAAGACCAGTAGCAGCAAAATGGGTGGATTCAGGTACGATGATTCTAAGTGAAATAAGTCACACAGAAAAAGAAACTTATCATAAGATATCACTTATGAAGATCCTGTAAACATGGCTACACTTGAACTGAGTTAGGAAAGAGAACAGTGTCTCACATTTAGAAAACACTCTTATGCCTGCTTAAGGGGGAAGGAGAGGTGGGGTGATGCATAAAACCAGAGTTTGATATAAGCACAGATGCCGTTCCAAAAACCAACTATGGAATAGACAAGACCTACACCTTCCTCAGTGAAAGGGACTCAAAACCCCATATTTCCCGCAGAAGAATATATCTGACTAGTAAGAATCTTAAAACCTATGTATTGATATGTCTCCGTAAGGGAATCAAGTGTGTCTAGACTTGCATAAACATGGCAGCGAGAATCAGCTCAAACCCACTATAAAAAGGAATTTCAAAAACAAAACAAAACAACTGGGAAATTCTTTACAATTCCTTCAGGGTCTCTGATGAAACCTGGAATGACCTTATGTACAACGACAGCTGGATGAGGCATAAGGCTGGACACTTGGGACTGAGAGGATTGGTGAGATTGGGTGAGCAAATGCAGACCCTTTAATGCAATAATGCATGCCACCCATTCCATGGGTCCCAACTCTCCAGGTTGAAGGGAATATTACTACAGCTATAACATCTATGGGAAACCTAGAGAACGGACACACTGTGAATACGAAAGGTTTCTAAAACTCAACGAATAGTCCCTCTCCTGGTGCTCCGGTTTGACTTTCCATCTGCTTACTATCAACCTCCCAACTTGAAGAGACAGCCCCTTTAACCTCCTGGTTCGCACAGGTTTCCAATTTGGCAAAGGATGAAAGGGAAGAGGGAGAACCAATGAGAGAGTAGCTGTTAGGCATTTGGACGGGCACATATCACTGTAATTTCCCGGCAGGAAGAAGAATTAACCAAAGTCTCAGCCACCCACCGGGAACCAGTATAGGTCCTGAACCAAAATTTTGACTTGCGGTCAGCTCACCAAAAACGAGTTGAAAAATGGAGCTCAGGGTCACAGCAATTCACAAACTGGCCGAGTAATAAAGGACAACTATCGTCGAAAAATCTGTTGAGGGAAGGCAACGAGGCAGACTTGAAAGCGAGGCAGAATAGCAGGAAACAGATTTCAAGAGGTACGTTGGAATCGCCTTTAAAGCACAGGAAGAGGGGTACAACTTCGACAATGATGCACTTGGCAAAAAAGGGCGTATGCGTTTTCTCCTGAATATATTCAGGAGAAAACGCATACGCCCTTTTTGGCCAAGCAAGCAAGCGGGCAATGCAAATCTGCACTACAAAGAAGTATCACTTCCCACCGGTCAAAAGGAACATCCACAAAATGTGTAAAAACCAGAAAGGCAAGACAGGCCCTGGAGAACAGGGAGCCTTTTTATGCTGATGGGCGTGATGTAAATTGCCAACTGCCTCTCTGGAGGAGTACATTGTGTTCCCTAAAACAAATAAAGAACAGAGCTACAGAGCCAAGGGCACTTCCAGTCTAGGGAATATACCTTGGGAAAACTGAAAATCAATAAGACAGAGCCACCCCAAAATTAAGGGCTGCACTGCTTACAAGGACCTCAACTTGGGTACACCTTAAATATCCCAGGAAATATAAAAATGGTTCAAAAATTTGTGGTACTTATGTACGATGGAATATCCCTCAGGCATGAAATCAATGTCATAAGACCAGTAGCAGCAAAATGGGTGGATTCAGGTACGATGATTCTAAGTGAAATATGTCACACAGAAAAAGAAACTTATCATAAGATATCACTTATGAAGATCCTGTAAACATGGCTACACTTGAACTGAGTTAGGAAAGAGAACAGTGTCTCACATTTAGAAAACACTCTTTTGCCTGCTTAAGGGGGAAGGAGAGGTGGGGTGATGCATAAAACCAGAGTTTGATATAAGCACAGGTACCGTTCCAAAAACCAACTATGGAATAGACAAGACCTACACCTTCCTCATTGAAAGGGACACAAAACCCCATATTTCCCGCAGAGGAATATATCTGACTAGTAAGAATCTTAAAACCTATGTATTGATATGTCTCCGTAAGGGAATCAAGTGTGTCTAGACTGGCATAAACATGGCAGCGAGAATCAGCTCAAACCCACTATAAAAAGGAATTTCAAAAACAAAACAAAAAAACTGGGAAATTCTTTACAATTCCTTCAGGGTCTCTGATGAAACCTGGAATGACCCTATCTACAATGACAGCTGGATGTGGCATAAGGAGGGACACTTGAGACTGAGACGATTGGTGAGATTGGGTGAGCAAATGCAGATCCTTTAAAGCACAAATGCCTGGAACCCATTCCATGGGTCCCAACTCTCCAGGTTGAACGGAATATTACTACAGCTATAACATGTACGGGAAACCTAGAGAACGGACACACTGTGAATACGAAAGGTTTCTAAAACTCAACGAATAGTCCCTCTCCTGGTGCTCCGGTTTGACTTTCCATCTGCTTTACTATCAACCTCCCAACTTGGAGAGACAGCCCCTTTAACCTCCTGGTTCGCACAGGTTGTCAATTTGGCACAGGATTAAAGGGAAGAGGGAGAACCAATGAGAGATTAGTAGTTAGGCACTAGGACGGGCACATATCACTGTAATTTCCCAGCAGGAAGAAGAATTAACCAAAATCTCAGCCACCCACCGGGAACCAGTATAGGTCCTGAACCAAAATTTTGGACTTGCGGTCAGCTCACCAAAAACGAGTTGAAAATGGAGCTCAGGGGCACAGCAATTCACAAACTGGCCGAGTAATAAAGGACAACTATCGTCCAAAAATCTGTTGAGGGAAAGCAGTGAGGCGGACTTGAAAGCGAGGCAGAATAGCAGGAAACAGATTTCAAGAGGTACGTTGGAATCGCCTTTAAAGCACAGGAAGAGGGGCACAACTTCGACAATGATGCACTTATCCAAAAAGGGCATATGCGTTTTCTCCTGAATATATTCAGGAGAAAACGCATATGCCCTTTTTGGCAAAGCAAGCAAGCGGGCAATGCAAATCTGCACTACAAAGAAGTATCACTTCCCACCGGTCAAAAGGGACATCCACAAAATGTGTAAAAACCAGAAAGGCAAGACAGGCCCTGGAGAACAGGGAGCCTTGTTATGCTGATGGGTGGGATGTAAATTGCCAACTGCCTCTCTGGAGGAGTGCATTGAGTTCCCTAAAACAAGTAAAGAACAGAGCTACAGAGCCAAGGGCACTTCCAGTCTAGGGAATATACCTTGGGAAAACAGAAAATCAATAAGACAGAGCAACCCCAATATTTAGGGCTGCACTGCTTTCAAGGACCTCAACTTCGGTACACCTTAAATATCCCAGGAAATATAAAAATGGTTCAAAAAATTGTGGCACTTACGTACGATGGAATATCCCTCAGCCATGAAATCAATGTCATAAGACCAGTAGCAGCAAAATGGGGGGATTCAGGTACGATGATTCTAAGTGAAATAAGTCACACAGAAAAAGAAACTTATCATAAGATATCACTAATGAAGTTCCTGTAAACATGGCTACACTTGAACTGAGTTAGGAAAGAGAACAGTGTCTCACATTTAGAAAACACTCTTATGCCTGCTTAAGGGGGAAGGAGAGGTGGGGTGATGCATAAAACCAGAGTTTGATATAAGCACAGGTACCGTTCCAAAAACCAACTATGGAATAGACAAGACCTACACCTTCCTCAGTGAAAGGGACTCAAAACCCCATATTTCCCGCAGAGGAATATATCTGACTAGTAAGAATCTTAAAACCTATGTATTGATATGTCTCCGTAAGGGAATCAAGTGTGTCTAGACTGGCATAAACATGGCAGCGAGGATCAGCTCAAACCCACTATAAAAAGGAATTTCAAAAACAAAACAAAAAAAACTGGGAAATTCTTTACAATTCCTTCAGGGTCTCTGATGAAACCTGGAATGACCCTATGTACAACGACAGCTGGATGTGGCATAAGGCTGGACACCTGGGTCTGAGAGGATAGGTGAGATTGGGTGAGCAAATGCAGACCCTTTAAAGCAATAATGCATGGCACCCATTCCATGGGTCCCATCTCTCCAGGTTGAAGGGAATATTACTACAGGTATAACATGTACGGGAAACCTAGAGAACGGACACACTGTGAATACGAAAGGTTTCTAAAACTCAACGAATAGTCCCTCTCCTGGTGCTCCGGTTTGACTTTCCATCTGCTTTACTATCAACCTCCCAAATTGGAGAGACAGCCCCTTTAACCTCCTGGATCGCACAGGTTTCCAATTTGCAGAGGATGAAAGGGAAGAGGGAGAACCAATGAGAGAGTAGCTGTTAGGCCTTTGGACGGGCACATATCACTGTAATTTCCCGGCAGAAAGAAGAATTAACCAAAGTCTCAGCCACCCACCAGGAACCAGTATAGGTCCTGAACCAAAATTTTGGACTTGCGGTCAGCTCACCCAAAACGAGTTGAACAATTGAGCTCAATGGCACAGCAATTCACAAACTGGCCAAGTAATAAAGGACAACTATCGTCCAAAAATCTGTTGAGGGAAGGCAACGAGGTGGACTTGAAAGCGAGGCAGAATAGCAGGAAACAGATTTCAAGAGGTACGTTGGAATCGCCTTTAAAGCACAGGAAGAGGGGCACAACTTCGACAATGATGCACTTGGCCAAAAAGGGCATATGCGTTTTCTCCTGAATATATTCAGGAGAAAACGCATACGCCCTTTTTGCCCAAGCAAGCAAGCGGGCAATGCAAATCTGCACTACAAAGAAGTATCACTTCCCACTGGTCAAAAGGGACATCCACAAAATGTGTAAAAACCAGAAAGGCAAGACAGGCCCTGGAGAACAGGGAGCCTTCTTATGCTGATGGGCGGGATGTAAATTGCCAACTGCCTCTCTGGAGGAGTGCATTGTGTTCCCTAAAACAAGTAAACAACAGAGCTACAGAGCCAAGGGCACTTCCAGTCTAGGGAATATACCTTGGGAGAACTGAAAATGAATAAGACAGAACCACTCCAAAATTTAGGGCTGCACTGCTTACAAGGACCTCAACTGGGGTACACCTTGAATATCCCAGGAAATATAAAAATGGTTCAGAAAATTGTGGTACTTACGTACGATGGAATATCCCTCAGCCATGAAATCAATGTCATAAGACCAGTAGCAGCAAAATGGGTTCATTCAGGTATGATGATTCTAAGTGAAATAAGTCACAGAGAAAAAGAAACTTATCATAAGATATCACTTATGAAGTTTCTGTAAACATGGCTACCCTTGAATTGAGTTGGGAAAGAGAACAGTGTCTCACATTTAGAAAACACTCTTATGCCTGCTTAAGGGGGAAGGAGAGGTTGGGTGATGCATAAAACCAGAGTTTGATATAAGCACAGGTACCGTTCCAAAAACCAACTATTGAATAGACAAGACCTACACCTTCCTCAGTGAAAGGGACTCAAAACCCCATATTTCCCGCAGAGGAATATATCTGACTAGTTAGAATCTTAACACCTATGTATTGATATGTCTCCGTAAGGGAATCAAGTGTGTCTAGACTGGCATAAACATGGCAGCGAGAATCAGCTCAAACCCACTATAAAAAGGAATTTCAAAAACAAAACAAAAAAACTGGAGAAATTCTTTACAATTCCTTCAGGGTCTCTGATGAAACCTGGAATGACCCTATCTACAACGACAGCTGGATGTGGCATAAGGCTGGACACTTGGGACTGAGAGGATTGGTGAGATTGGGTGAGCAAATGCAGACCCTTTAAAGCAATAATGCATGGCACACATTCCATGGGTCCCAACTCTCCAGGTTGAAGGGAATATTACTACAGTTATAACATGTACGGGAAACCTAGAGAACGGACACACTGTGACTACGAAAGGTTTCTAAAACTCAACGAATAGTCCCTCTCCTGGTGCTCCGGTTTGACTTTCCATCTGCTTTACTATCAACCTCCCAAATTGGAGAGACAGCCCCTTTAACCTCCTGGTTCGCACAGGTTGCAATTTGGCAGAGGATGAAAGGGAAGAGGGAGAAACAATGAGAGAGTAGCTGTTAGGCATTTGGACGGGCACATATCACTGTAATTTCCCGGCAGGAAGAAGAATTAACCAAAGTCTCAGCCCCCCACCGGGAACCAGTATATGTTCTGAACCAAAATTTTGGACTTGCGGTCAGCTCACCAAAAACGAGTTGAAAAATGGAGCTCAGGGGCACAGCAATTCACAAACTGGCCGAGTAATAAAGGACAACTATCGTCCAAAAATCTGTTGAGGGAAGGCAACGAGGCGGACTTGAAAGCGAGGCAGAATAGCAGGAAACAGATTTCAAGAGGTACGTTGGAATCGCCTTTAAAGCACAGGAAGAGGGGCACAACTTCGACAATGATGCACTTGGCCAAAAAGAGCGTATGTGTTTTCTCCTGAATATATTCAGGAGAAAACGCATACGCCCTTTTTGGCCAAGCAAGCAAGCGGGCAATGCAAATCTGCACTACAAAGAAGTATCACTTCCCACCGGTCAAAAGGGACATCCACAAAATGTGTAAAAACCAGAAAGGCAAGAGAGGCCCTGGAGAACAAGGAGCCTACTTATGCTGAAAGGGGGGATGCAAATTGCCATGTGCCTCTCTGGAGGAGTACATTGTGTTCCCTAAAACAAGTAAACAACAGAGCTACAGAGCCAAGGGCACTTCCCGTCTAGGGAATATACACTGGGAAAACTGAAAATCAATAAGACACAACCACCCCAATATTTAGGGCTACACTGCTTACAAGAACCTCAACTTGGGTACACATTAAATATCCCAGGAAATATAAAAATGGTTTAAAAAATTTTGGTACATACGTACGATGGAATAGCCCTCAGCCATGAAGTCAATGTCATAAGACCAGTAGCAGCAAAATGAGTGGATTCAGGTATGTTGATTCTAAGTGAAATAAGTCACACAGAAAAAAGAAACTTATCATAAGATATCACTTATGAAGATCCTATAAACTTGCCAACACTTGAACTGAGTTAGGAAAGAGAACAGAGTCTCACATTTAGAAAGCACTCTTATGCCTGCTTAAGGGGGAAGGAGAAGTTGGGTGATGCATAAAACCGGATTATGATATAAGCACAGGTACCGTTCCAAAAACCAGCTAAAGAATACAGAAGACCTACACCTTCCTCAGTGAAAGGGACTCAAAATCCCATATTTCCCGCAGAGGAATATATCTGACTAGTAAGAATCTTAAAACCTATGTATTGATATGTCTCCGTAAGGGAATCAAGTGTGTCTAGACTGGCATAAACATGGCAGCGAGAATCTGCTCAAACCCACCATAAAAAGGAATTTCAAAAACAAAACAAAAAAACTGGGAAATTCTTTACAATTCCTTCAGGGTCTCTGATGAAACCTGGAATGACCCTATCTACAACGACAGCTGGATGTGGCATAAGGCTGGACACTTGGGACTGAGAGGATTGGTGAGATTGGGTGAGCAAATGCAGACACTTAAAGCAAAAATGCACGGCATCCATGCCATGGGTCCCAACTCTCCAGGTTGAAGGGAATATTACTACAGCTATAATATGTACAGGATATCTAGAGAATGGACACACTGTGAATGCGAAAGGTTTCTAAAACTCAACGAATAATCCCTCTCCTGGTGCTCCGGTTTGACTTTCCAACTGCTTTACTATCAATCTCCCAAATTGGAGAGAAAGCCCCTTTAACCTCCTGGTTCGCACAGGTTGCCAATTTGGCAGAGGATGAAAGGGAAGAGGGAGAACCAATGAGAGAGTAGCTGTTAGGCATTTGGACGGGCACATGTCACTCTAATTTCCAGGCAGGAAGAAGAATTAACCAAAGCCTCAGCCACCCACCGGGAACCAGTATAGGTCCTGAACCAAAATTCTGGACTTGCGGTCAGCTCACAAAAAAACGAGTTGAATAATAGAGCTCAGGGGCACAGCAATTCACAAACTGGCAGAGTAATAAAAGACAACTATCATCCAAAAATAAGTTGAGGGAAGGCAACGAGGCGGACTTGAAAGCCAGGCAAAATATCAGGAAACAGATTTCGAGAGGTACGTTGGAATCACCTTTAAAGCACAGGAAGACGGGTACAACTTCAACAATGGTCCACTTGGCCAAAAAGGGCGTATGCGTTTTCTCCTGAATATATTCAGGAGAAAACGCATACGCCCTTTTTGACCAAGCAAGCAAGCGGGCAATGCAAATCTGCACTACAAAGAAGTATCACTTCCGACCATTCAAAAGGGACATCCACAAAATGTGTAAAATCCAAAAAGGCAAGACAGGCCCTGTAGAACAGAGAGGCTTCTTGTGCTGATGGGCGGGATATAAATTGCCATCTGCTTCTCTGGAGGAGTTCATTGTGTTCCCTAAAACAAGTAAACAACAGAGCTACAGAGCCAAGGGCACTTCCAGTCTAGGGAATATACCTTGGGAAAACTGAAAATCAATAAGACTCAGCCACCCCAATATTTAGGGCTGCAGTGCTTACAAGAACCTCAACTTGGTTACACCATAAATATCCCAGTAAAGATAAAAATGGTTTAAAAAATTGTGGTACTTACATACGATGGAATATCCCTCACCCATACAATCAATGTCACAAGACCAGTAGCAGCAAAATGAGTGGATTCAGGTACGATGATTCTAAGTGAAATAAGTCACACATAAAAAGAAACTTATCATAAGATATCACTTATGAAGATCCTGTAAACATGGCTACACATGAACTGAGTTAGGAAAGAGAACAGAGTCTCACATTTGGAAAACACTATTATGCCTTCTTAAGGGGGAAGGAGAGGAGGGGTGATGCATAAAACCAGAGTTTGATATAAGCACAGGTACCGTTCCAAAAACCAACTATGGAATAGACAAGACCTAGACCTTCCTCAGTGAAAGGGACTCAAAACCACATATTTCCCACAGAGGAATATATCTGACTAGTAAGAATCTTAAAACCTATGTATTGATATGTCTCCGTAAGGGAATCAAGTGTGTCTAGACTGGAATAAACATGTCACCGAGAATCAGTTCAAACCCACTATGAAAAGGAATTTCGAAAACAAAACAAAAAAACAGGAAAATTCTTTACAATTCCTTCAGGGTATCTGATGAAACCTGGAATGACCATTTCTAAAATGACAGCTGGATATGGCATATGGCTGGACACTTGGGACTGAGAGGATTGGTGCGATTAGGTGAGCAAATGCAGACCCTTTAAAGCAATAATGCATGGCACCCATTCCATGGGTCCCAAATCTCCAGGTTGAAGGGAATATTACTATAGCTATAACATGTAAGGGAAACCTAGAGACTGGACACACTATGAATATGAAAGGTTTCTAAAACTCAACAAATAGTCCCTCTCATGGTGCTCTGGTTTGATTTTCCACTGCTTTAGTGTCAATCTCTCAACTTGAAGAGACAGCCCCTTTAACCTCCTGGTTCGCACAGGTTGCCAATTTGGCAGAGGATGAAAGGGAAGAGGGAGAACCAATGAGAGAGTAGCTCTTAGGCATTTGAACGGGCACATGACACTCTAATTTCCCGGCAGGAAGAAGAATTAACCAAAGCCTCAGCCACCCACCGGGAACCAGTATAGGTCCAGAACCAAACATTTGGACTTGTGGTCAGCTAACGAAAAACGAGTTGAATAATGGAGCACAGGGGCACAGCAATTCACAAACTGGCAGAGTAATAAAAGACAACTATCATCCAAAAATGTGTTGAGGGAAGGCAACGAGGCGGACATGAAAGCCAGGCAAAATAGCAGGAAACAGATTTCAAGAGGTACGTTGGAATCGCCTTTAAAGCACAGGAAGAGGGGCACAACTTCAACAATGATACACTTGGCCAAAAAGGGCGTATGCATTTTCTCCTGAATATATTCAGGAGAAAACGCATACGCCCTTTTTGACCAAGCAAGCAAGCGGGCAATGCAAATCTGCACTACAAAGGAGTATCACTTCCGACCATTCAAAAGGGACATCCACAAAATGTGTAAAATCCAAAAAGGCAAGACAGGCTCTGGACAACAGGGAGCCTTGTTCTGCTGCAGGGCAGGATGAAAATTGCCAACTGCCTCTCTGGAGGAGTGAATTGTGTTCCCTAAAACAAGTAAACAACAGAGCTACAGAGCCAAGGGCACTTGCAGTCTAGGGAATATACCTTGGGAGAACTGAAAATCAATAAGACACAGCCACCCCAAAATTTAGGGCTGCACTGCTTACAAGAACCTCAACTTGGGTACACCATAAATATCCCAGGAAAGATAAAAATGGTTCAAAAAATTGTGGTACTTACATACGATGGAATATCCCTCAGCCATACAATCAATGTCCCAAGACCAGTAGCAGCAAAATGAGTGGATTCAGGTACGATGATTCTAAGTGAAATAAGTCACACAGAAACAGAAACTTATCATAAGATATCACTTATGAATATCCTGTAAACATGGCTACACTTGAACTGAGTTAGGAAAGAGAACAGAGTCTCACATTTGGAAAACACTCTTATGCCTGCTTAAGGGGAAGGAGAGGTGGGGTGATGCATAAAACCAGAGTTTGATATAAGCACAGGTACCGTTCCAAAAACCAACTACGGAATAGACAAGACCTATACCTTCCTAGATAAAGGGACTCAAAACCCCATATTTCCCACAGAGGAATATATCTGACGAGTAAGAATCTTAAAACCTATGTATTGATATCTCTCCGTAAGGGAATCAAGTGTGTCTAGACTGGCATAAACATGGCAGCGAGAATCAGCTCAAACCCACTATGACAAGGAATTACAAAAACAAAACAAAAAAACTGGGAAATTCTTTACAATTCTTTCAGGGTCTCTGATGAACCCTGGAATGACCCTATCTACAATGACAGCTGGATGTGGCATAAGGAGGGACACATGGGACTCAGAGGATTGGTGAGATTGGATGAGCAAATGCAGACCCTTTAAAGCAATAATGCATGGCACCCATTCCATGGGTCCCAATTCTCCATGTTGATGGGAATATTACTACAGCTATAACATGTACGGGAAACCTAGAGAATGGACACACTGTGAATACGAATGGTTTCTAAAACTCAACGAATAGTCCCTCACCTGGTGCTCCCGTTTGACTTTCCAACTGCTTTACTATCAATCTCCCAACTTGGAGAGACAGCCCCTTTAACCTACTGGTTCGCACAGGATGCCAGTTTGGCTGAGGATGAAAGTGAAGAGGGAGAACCAATGAGAGAGTAGCTGTTAGGCATTTGGACGGGCACATGTCTATCTAATTTCCCAGCAAGAAGAAGAATTAACCAAAGTCTCAGCCCCCCATCGGAAACCAGTATAGGTCCTGAACCAAAATTTTGGACTTGCGGTCAGCACAAAAAAAACGAGTAGAATAATGGAGCTCAGGGGCACAGCAATTCACAAACTGGCAGAGTAATAAAGGACAACTATCGTCCAAAAATCTGGTGAGGGAAGGCAACGAGGCGGACATGAAAGCGAGGCAGAATAGCAGGAAACAGATTTCAAGAGGTACGTTGGAATCGCGTTTAAAGCACAGAAAGAGGGGCAAAATTTCAAAAATGATGCACTTGGCCACATAGAGCGTATGCGTTTTCTCATGAATATATTCAGGAGAAAACTCAAACGCCCATTTTGGCCAAGCAAGCAGGCGGGCAATGCAAATCTGCACTACAAAGAAGTATCACTTCCCACCGGTCAAAAGGGACATCCACAAAATGTGTAAAAACCAGAAAGGCAGGACAGGCCCTGGAGAACAGGGAGCCTTTTTATGCTGATGGGCGGGATGTAAATTGCCAACTGCCTCTCTGGAGGAGTGCATTGTGTTCCCTAAAACAAGTAAAGAACAGAGCTACAGAGCCAAGGGCACTTCCAGTCTAGGGAATATACCTTGGGAAAACGGAAAATCAATAAGACAGAGCCACCCCAAAATTTAGGGCTGCACTGCTTACAAGGACCTCAACTTGGGTACACCTTAAATATGCCAGGAAATATAAAAATGGTTCAAAAAATTGTGGTACTTATGTTCGTTGGAATATCCCTCAGCCATGAAATCAATGTCATAAGACCAGTAGCAGCAAAATGGGTGGATTCAGGTACGAAGATTTTAAGTGAAATAAGTCACACAGAAACAGAAACTTATCATAGGATATCACTGATGAAGATCCTGTAAACATGGCTACACTTGAACTGAGTTAGGAAGGAGAACAGTGTCTCACATTTAGAAAACACTCTGATGCCTGCTTAAGGGGGAAGGAGAGGTGGGGTGATGCATAATACCAGAGTTTGATATAAGCACAGGTACCGTTCCAAACACAAACTATGGAATAGACAAGACCTACATCTTCGTCAGTAAAAGGGACCCGAGGCATCTGTGAGTAACAGTGAGCTGAGACCCAGGCCAGCTGCTGCTGAACTTTTCCCACCCTTCCCAGGTAAAACACCTGAATATGTACAAGGGCTTGAAAGCTTAGAGGAAGGGCCGTGGAGCCACTCCAGCGACAGCACGCAGGCCAACTTGGTGCCTGCAGGCCAGCGAGGATGGTCCTGGCCCTGGGCGGTGTTCTGGAAGCTTTCCATTGCCCTGCCTGAGATACCCCTCCTGTCCCTGCCCCCACTGCTTTTTTCCTTCCTCACCTCTGTCCGGAGAGAAATTCCAACGGATGGTGTGGGTGATACATCCTCTTGTTTACACGTGACATCCTGGCAACTCCTGCAGAAAGTCCAGCAGAGGCCCACTCACACCGGGCCACCCACAAAGCCGTGGCCCCTCACTCCCTCCCACCAGCACAGCCCCGAGACTGCTGACGGGGCAGAGATCATGGAGTTAGGAACAGCTTCAGGGGCTATTGCTGCCTGCAGCACTGTTTATATTGACCTCATCCCAGGCACACATGGGCAGGCCGGCCGGCAGGGTCAGGCTACCCAGGTCAGCTAATCCTCAGCCCTCAGGGAATCACATTGTTGAAAATGGACCTCGCTAAGGCAGAATAGAAGCCAAGGAATAAAAGGACACAATGCCATTTGCAGCACCATAGGTGTGTCAAGAGGTAATCACGTGACTTGAAGTAAGTCAGAAAATGAAAGACACATATTATATCTTATCTCTTATAGGTGTGACCGAAAAATGGATACCAGGACAGATATTTCCACGGAGAAGGGAAATCACAGATTCATTAAACAAACTTATGGTTCACCAATGGAAACGTGTGAGGGTTGGTTTCATTATGATATTGGGGTTAACAGACATATACAAACACAGGTGACATATATAATCACCAAAGACCTACAGAATACCAAGAGAAGACTGCTCAACATTCTGTCATAAGGTACATGGGAAAAGGATCCCAGGAAGAACAGACATATGTATATGTGTAAAAGAACCACATCTTCCACACCTACAACAAGCCAAACATTGTAATCAAATTTGCTGTAATAAAAAATAAAAAATTAAACTAAAAACACGAACAAGAAGTAGTGAGACAAACTTGAGGGGCTCTCTCCTGGCACATTCCATTCTAAATTCCAATCTAGAACACGACTTCCATTGAGGCTCTGTTGCCCTAGTAACCAGATTTGGTAAGGGAGAACTGCTGCCACCTTGTGGCCGTTTCACACAACAGCAGCTTTAATTTCAGCGCTAATGGTCTGTTGATATTCAAAATCATTGCAGGCCTGTAAATGACACCTGCCCTGAAAACAAATCCTGGGTTCATATAGCGACCAAAAAATTCAAAGGATGTCCATATTTCAAAACGACAGTTTCAAAAGGCATATTTTACACACATTAGTGTTCTGCTTCTTTTTCTTTCTTTCTTTTTTTGTTAAAAAAACGGGAATGGAATAAGGCATCCCTCAGAATGGGCGAAAATATTTGCAAACGAATCAATGGACAAAGGTTTAATCTCCAATATATATAAAGAGCTCATGCAGCTTAATATTAAAAATCAGACAACCCAATACAAAAATGGGCAGAAGATCTAAAGAGACGTTTCTTCAAAGAAGACACAGAGATGGCCAAGACGCACATGAAAAGCTGCTCAACATCACTAATTATTAGAGAAATGCAAATCAAAACTACAATGAGGTATCACCTCACACCTGTTAGAATCGGCATCATCAGAAAATCTACAAACAACGAATTCTGGGGAGGGTGTGGACAAAAGGATCCCTCTTCCACTAGTGGTGGAAATGTAAATTGATACAGTCACGATGGAGAACAATATGGAGTTTCCTTAAAAAAACTAGAAATAGAATTACCATATGATCCAGCAATCCCACTTCTGGGCATATACCCAGAGAAAACCATAAATCAAAAAGGCACATTCACTACAATGCTCATTTCAGCACTATTTACGATAGCCAGGTAATGGAAGCAACCTAAATACCCACAGACAGACGAATGGATAAAGATGTGGTACATATATAAAATGGAATATTACTCAGCCATAAGAAGGAATGAAACTGGGTCATTTGTAGGGACGTCGATGGATCTAGAGACTGTCGTACAGAATGAAGTAAGTCAGAAAGAGACAAACAAATATTGTATATTAATGCATATATCTGGAACCTAGAAAAATGGTACAGATGAACTGGTTTGCAGGGAAGAAATAGAGACACAGAGGTAGAGAACACACGTATGGACACCAAGTTTGGGAAGCCATGGGGAGGTGGTGTTGGGATGAGTGGGGAGATTCGGATTGACCTGTATACATGTATATGCATAAAATACATAACTAATAATAACCTGCTGTATAAAAACATAAATAAAATTAAATTTCAAAATTTAAAAAAATAAAATTTAAAAATAAAACAGAAAAAAGTTCTTCCCTTCACACAGATGTATTTATATGAATGAATTATTTCCATGCTTATATCTATAAATACATAAAAGAGGAATGAAATCTAACTTGAACCAAAAAAGAAAAAAAAAAAACCTGAACCCACGAGTTAAACAGAGGAAAACACAATCAGGGCACTTGCTCCATTGGTAAACAAATCTGAAATTGGTCAGAGGTGGCGAATCATCTCCCATAGAGCCAGCAGCCCACTCCTACGCAAGGAGCGTCCTCATTGCAAAGCGGGGGGCCATGCCGAGGCATCTGTGAGTAACCGTGAGCTGAGCCCCAGGCCAGCTGCTGTTGAACTTTTCCCACCCTTCCCAGGTAAAACACCTGAATATGTACAAGGGCTTGAAAGCCTAGAGGAAGGGGCGTGGAGCCACACCAGCGACAGCACGCAGGCCAACTTGGTGCCTGCAGGCCAGCCAGGAAGGTCCTGGCCCTGGGCGCTCTTCTGGAAGCTTTCCATTGCCCTGCCTGAGATACAGCTCCTGTCCCGGCCCCCACTGCTTTTTTGCTTCCTCACCTCTGTCTGGAGAGAAATTCCAGCGGAAGGTACGGGTGACACATCCTCTTCTTTACAGGTGGAAGCCTGGCAACTCTGGCAGAAAATCCAGCAGCGACCCACTCACACCGGGCCACCCACAAAGCCGTTGCCCCTCATTCCCTCCCACCAGCACAGCCCCGACACTGCTGACGGGGCAGAGAATATGGAGTCAGGCACAGCTTAAGGGGCTATTGCTGCCTGCAGCGCTGTTTATATTGACCTCAACCCAGGCACACCTGGGGAGGGCCGGCCGGCAGGGTCAGGCTACCCAGGTCAGCTAATCCTCAGCCCTCAGGGAATCACATTGTTGAAAATGGACCTCGCTAAGGCAGAATAGAAGCCAAGGAAAAAAAGGACACAATGCCATTTGTAGCACCGTAGGTGTGTCTAGATGTAATCACGTGAGTTGTTGTAAGTCACAAAGTGAAAGACACATATCATATCATATCTCTTATAGGTGTGACCGAAAAATGGATACCAGGACAGATATTTCCACGGAGAAGGGCAATCACAGATTCATTAAACAAACTTATGGTTCACCAATGGAAAGGTGTGAGGATTGGTTTCATTATGATATTGGGGTTAACAGACATATACAAACACAGGTGACATAGATAATCACCAAAGACCTACAGAATACCAAGAGAAGACTACTCAACATTCTGTCATAATGTACATGGGAAAAGGATCCCAGGAAGAACAGACATATGTGTATGTGTAAAAGAACCACATCTTCCACACCTACAACAAGCCAAACATTGTAATCAAATTTGCTGTAATAAAAAATAAATAATTAAACTAAAAACACGAACAAGAAGTAGTGAGACAAGCTTGAGGGGCTTTCTCCTGGCACATTCCATTCTAAATTCCAATCTAGAACACGACTTCCATTGAGGCTCTGTTGCCCCAGTAACCAGATTTGGTAAGGGAGACCTGCTGCCACCTTGTGGCCGTTTCATACAACAGCAGCTTTAATCCCAGCACTAATGGTCAGTTGATATTCAAAATCATTGCAGGCCTGTAAATGACACCTGCCCTGAAAACAAATCCTGGGTTCATATAGCGACCAAAAAATTCAAAGGATGTCCATATTTCAAAACGACAGTTTCAAAAGGCATATTTTACACACTTTAGTGTTCTGCTTCTATTTCTTTCTGTCTTTTTTTGTTAAAAAACCGGGAATGGAATAAGGCATCCCTCAGAATGGGCGAAAATATTTGCAAACGAATCAATGGACAAAGGTTTAATCTCCAATATATATAAAGAGCTCATGCAGCTTAATATTAAAAAACAGACAACCCAATACAAAAATGGGCAGAAGATCTAAAGAGACGTTTCTTCAAAGAAGACACAGAGATGGCCAAGACGCACATGAAAAGCTGCTCAACATCACTAATTATTAGAGAAATGCAAATCAAAACTACAATGAGGTATCACCTCACACCTGTTAGAATCGGCATCATCAGAAAATCTACAAACAACGAATTCTGGGGAGGGTGTGGACAAAAGGATCCCTCTTCCACTAGTGGTGGAAATGTAAATTGATACAGTCACGATGGAGAACAATATGGAGTTTCCTTAAAAAAACTAGAAATAGAATTACCATATGATCCAGCAATCCCACTTCTGGGCATATACCCAGAGAAAACCATAAATCAAAAAGGCACATTCACTACAATGCTCATTTCAGCACTATTTACGATAGCCAGGTAATGGAAGCAACCTAAATACCCACAGACAGAAGAATGGATAAAGATGTGGTACATATATAAAATGGAATATTACTCAGCCATAAGAAGGAATGAAACTGGGTCATTTGTAGAGACGTCGATGGATCTAGAGACTGTCATACAGAATGAAGTAAGTCAGAAAGAGACAAACAAATATTGTATATTAATGCATATATGTGGAACCTAGAAAAATGGTACAGATGAACTGGTTTACAGGGAAGAAATAGAGACACAGAGGTAGAGAACACACATATGGACACCAAGTGTGGGAAGCCATGGGGAGGTTTTGTTGGGATGAGTTGGGAGATTGGGATTGACCTGTATACATGTATATGCATAAAATGCATAACTAATAATAACCTGCTGTATAAAAACATAAATAAAATTAAATTTCAAAATTTTTAAAAATAAAAATTAAAAATAAAACAGAAAAAATTTCTTCCCTTCACACAGATGTATTACAATGAATGAATTATTTCCATGCTTATATCTATAAATATATAAAAGAGGAATAAAATCTAACTTGAACCAAAAAAGAAAAAAAAAACCTGAACCCACGAGTTACACAGAGGAAAACACAATCAGGGCACTTGCTCCATTGGTAAACAATTCTGAAATTGGTCAGAGGTGGGGAGTCATCTCCCATAGAGCCAGCAGCCCACTCCTACGCAAGGAGAGTCCTCATTGCAAAGCGGGGGGCCATGCCGAGGCATCTGTGAGTAACCGTGAGCAGAGCCCCAGGCCAACTGCTGTTGAACTTTTCCCACCCTTCCCAGGTAAAACACCTGAATATGTACAAGGGCTTGAAAACCTAGAGGAAGGGCCGTGGAGCCACACCAGAGACAGCACGCAGGCCAACTTGGTGCCTGCAGGCCAGCCAGAATGGTCCTGGCCCTGGGCGCTCTTCTGGAAACTTTCCATTGCCCTGCGTGAGATACCCCTCCTGTCCCTGCCGCCACTGCTTTTTTCCTTCCTCACCTCTGTCCGGAGAGAAATTCCAGTGGATGGTATGGGTGACACATCCTCTTCTTTACAGGTGGCAGCCTGGCAACTCCTGCAGAAAGTCCAGCAGAGACCCACTCACACCGGGCCACCCACAAAGCCATGGCCCCTAACTCCCTCCCACCAGCACAGCCCCGAGACTGCTGACGGGGCAGAGAATATGGAGTCAGGCACAGCTTAAGGGGCTATTCCTGCCTGCAGCGCTGTTTATATTGACCTCAACCCAGGCACACCTGGGGAGGGCCGGCCGGCAGGGTCAGGCTACCCAGGTCAGCTAATCCTCAGCCCTCAGGGAATCACATTGTTGAAAATGGACCTCGCTAAGGCAGAATAGAAGCCAAGGAATAAAAGGACACAATGCCATTTGCAGCACCGTAGGTGTGTCTAGATGTAATCATGTGACTTGTAGTAAGTCAGAAAGTGAAAGACACATATCATATCATATTTCTTATAGGTGTGACCAAAAAATGGATACCAGGGCAGATATTTCCACGGAGAAGGGCAATCACAGATTCATTCAACAAACTTATGGTTCACCAATGGAAAGGTGTGAGGATTTGTTTCATTATTATATTGGGGTTAACAGACATATACAAACACAGGTGACATATATAATGACCAAAGACCTACAGAATACCAAGAGAAGACTACTCAACATTCTGTCATAAGGTACATGGGAAAAGGATTTCAGGAATAACAGACATAAGTATATGTGTAAAAGAGCCACATCTTCCACACCTACAACAATCCAAACACTGTAATCAAATTACATGTAATAAAAAATAAAAAATTAAATTAAAAACACGAACAAGAAGTAGTGAGACAAACTTGAGGGGCTTTCTCCTGGCACATTCCATTCTAAATTCCAATCTAGAACACGACTTCCATTGAGGCTCTGTTGCCCCAGTAACCAGATTTGGTAAGGGAGAACTGCTGCCAGCTTGTGGCCGTTTCATAAAACAGCAGCTTTAATCCCAGCGCTAATGGTCAGTTGATATTCAAAATCATTGCAGGCCTGTAAATGACACCTGCCCTGAAAACAAATCCTGGGTTCATATAGCGACCAAATAATTCAAAGGATGTCCATATTTCAAAACGACAGTTTCAAAAGGCATATTTTACACACATTAGTGTTCTGCTTCTTTTTCTTTCTTTCTTTTTTTGTTAAAAAAAACGGGAATGGCAAAAAGCATCCCTCAGAATGGGCGAAAATATTTGCAAACGAATCAATGGACAAAGGTTTAATCTCCAATATATATAAAGAGCTCATGCAGCTTAATATTAAAAGAACAAAAAACTCAATACAAAAATGGGCAGAAGATCTACAGAGACGTTTCTTCAAAGAAGACAGAAAGATGGTCAAGACACATATGAAAAGCTGCTCAACATCACTAATTATTAGAGAAATGCAAATCAAAATTACAATGAGGTATCACCTCACACCTGTTAGAATCGGCATCATCAGAAAATCTACAAACAACAAATTTTGGGGAGGGTGTGGACAAAAGGATCCCTCTTCCACTAGTGGTGGAAATGTAAATTGATACAGTCACGATGGAGAACAGTATGGAGTTTCCTTAAAAAACTAGAAAGAGAATTAACATATGATCCAGCAATCCCACTTCTGGGCATATACCCAGAGAAAACCATACATCAAAAAGGCACATTCACCACAATGCTCATTTCAGCACTATTTACAATAGCCAGGTAATGGAAGCAACCTAAATACCCACAGACAGACGAATGGATAAAGATGTGGTACATATATAAAATGGAATATTACTCAGCCATAAGAAGGAATGAAACTGGGTTATTTGTAGAGACGTCGATGGATCTAGAGACTGTCATACAGAATGAAGTAAGTCAGAAAGAGAAAAACAGATATTGTATGTTAACGCATATATGTGGAGCCTAGAAAAATGGTACAGATGAACTGCTTTGCAGGGAAGAAATAGAGACACAGAGGTAGAGAACACACGTATGGACACCAAGTGTGGGAAGCCATGGGGAGGTGGTGTTGGGATGAGTTGGGAGACTAGGATTGACCTGTATACATGTATATGCATAAAATACATAACTAATAATAACCTGCTGTATAAAAAATAAATAAAATTAAATTTCAAAATTTTTAAAAATAAAATTTAAAAATAAAACAGAAAAAAGTTCTTCCCTTCACACAGATGTATTTATATGAATGAATTATTTCCATGTTTATATCTATAAATACATAAAAGACTAATAAAATCTAACTTGAGCCAAAAAAGAAAAAAAAAAACCTGAACCGACGAGTTAGACAGAGGAAAACCCTATCAGGGCACTTGCTCCAGTGGTAAACAATTCTGAAATTGGTCAGAGGTGGGGAATCATCTCCCATAGAGCCAGCAGCCCACTCCTATGCAAGGCATGTCCTCATTGCAAAGCGGGGGGCCATGCCGAGGCATCGGTGAGTAACCGTGAGCTGAGCCCCAGGCCAGCTGCTGTTGAACTTTTCCCACCCTTCCCAGGTAAAACACCTGAATATGTACAAGGGCTTGAAAGCCTAGAGGAAGGGCCGTGGATCCACACCAGTGAAAACACGCAGGCCAACTTGGTGCCTGCAGGCCAGCCAGGATGGTCCTGGCCCTGGTCGCTCTTCAGGAAGCTTTCCATTGCCCTGCCTGAGATATCCCTCCTGTCCAGGCACCCACTGCTTTTTTCCTTCCTCACCTCTATCCAGAGAGAAATTCCAGCGGAAGGTATGGGTGACACATCCTCTTCTTTACAGGTGGCAGCCTGGCAACTCCTGCAGAAAGTCCAGCAGAGAACCACTCAAACCGGGCCACCCACAAAGCCGTGGCCCCTCACTCCCTCCCACCAGCACAGCCCCGAGACTGCTGACGGGGCAGAGAATATGGAGTCAGGCACAGCTTCAGGGGCTATTGCTGCCTGCAGCGCTGTTTATATTGACCTCAACCCAGGCACACCTGGGGAGGGCCGGCCGGCAGGGTCAGGCTACCCAGGTCAGCTAATCCTCAGCCCTCAGGTAATCACACTGTTGAAAATGGACCTCGCTAAGGCAGAATAGAAGCCAAGGAATAAAAGGACACAATGCCATTTGCAGCACCGTAGGTGTGTCTAGAGGTAATCATGTGACTTGTAGTAAGTCCGAAAGTGAAAGACACATATCATATCATATCTCTTATAGGTGTGACCGAAAAATGGATACCAGGGCAGATATTTCCACGGAGAAGGGCAATCACAGATTCATTAAACAAACTAATGGTTCACCAATGGAAAGTTGTGAGGATTGGTTTCATTTTGATATTGGGGTTAACAGACATATACAAACACAGGTGACATATATAATCACCAAAGACCTACAGAATACCAAGAGAAGACTACTCAACATTCTGTCATAAGGTACATGGGAAAAGGATCCCAGGAAGAACAGACATATGTATATGTGTAAAAGAACCACATCTTCCACACCTACAACAAGCGAAACATTGTAATCAAATTTGCTGTAATAAAAAATAAAAAATTAAATTAAAAACACGAACAAGAAGTAGTGAGACAAACTTAAGGGGCTTTCTCCTGGCACATTCCATTCTAAATTCCAATCTAGAACACGACATCCATTGAGGCTCTGTTGCCCCAGTAACCAGATTTGGTAAGGGAGAACTGCTGCCACATTGTGGCCTTTTCACAAAACAGCAGCTTTAATCCCAGCGCTAATGGTCAGTTGATATTCAAAATCATTGCAGGCCTGTAAATGACACCTGCCCTGAAATCAAATCCTGGGGTCATATATCGACCAAAAAATTCAAAGGATGTCCATATTTCAAAACGACAGTTTCAAAAGGCATATTTTACACACATTAGTGTTCTGCTTCTTTTTCTTTCTTTCTTTTTTTGTTAAAAAAACGGGAATGGCAAAAAGCATCCCTCAGAATGGGCGAAAATATTTGCAAACGAATCAATGGACAAAGGTTTAATCTCCTATATATATACAGAGCACATGCAGCTTAATATTAAAAAAACAAACAACCCAATACAAAATTGGGCAGAAGATCTAAAGAGACGTTTCTTCAAAGAAGACACCGAGATGGCCAAGACCAACATGAAAAGCTGCTCAACATCACTAATTATTAGAGAAATGCAAATCAAAACTTCAATGAGGTATCACCTCACACCTGTTAGAATCGGCATCATCAGAAAATCTACAAACAACAAATTCTGGGGAGGGTGTGGACAAAACGATCCCTCTTCCACTAGTGGTGGAAATGTAAATTGATACAGTCACGATGGAGAACAGTATGGAGTTTCCTTAAAAAAACTAGAAGTAGAATTACCATATGATCCAGCAATCCCACTTCTGGGCGTATACCCAGAGAAAACCATAAATCAAAAAGGCACATTCACCACAGTGCTCATTTCAGCACTATTTACAATAGCCAGGTAAAGGAAGCAACCTAAATACCCACAGACAGACGAATGGATAAAGATGTGGTACATATATAAAATGGAATATTACTCAGCCATAAGAAGGAATGAAACTGGGTCATTTGTAGAAACGTCGATGGATCTAGAGACTGTCATACAGAATGAAGTAAGTCAGAAAGAGAAAAACAAATATTGTATATTAATGCATATATGTGGAACCTAGAAAAATGGTATAGATGAACTGGTTTGCAGGGAAGAAATAGAGACACAGAGTTAGAGAACACACGTATGGACACCAAGTGTGGGAAGCCATGGGGTGGTGTTGGTGGCATATGTTGGGAGATTGGGATTGACCTGTATACATGTATATGCATAAAATACATAACTAATAATAACCTGCTGTATAAAAATATAAATAAAATTAAATTTTAAAATTTAAAAAAATAAAATTAAAAATAAAAGAGAAAAAAGTTCTTCCCTTCACACTGATTTATTTATATGAATGAATTATTTCCATGCTTATATCAATAAATACATAAAAGAGGAATAAAATCTAACTTGAACCAAAAAAGGAAAAAAAACCTGAACCCACAAGTTATACAGAGGAAAACCCTATCAGGGCACTTGCTCCAGCGGTAAACAATTCTGAAATTGGTCAGAGGTGGGGAATCATCTCCCATACAGCCAGCAACCCACCCCCCAAGCAAGGAGGGTCCTCATTGCAAAGCTGGGGGACCGTTCCAAGGCATCTGTGAGTAAACGTGAGCTGAGCCCCAGTCCTGCTGCAGCTGAACTCTTCCCACCCTTTCCAGGTAAAACACCTGAATATGTACAAGAACTTGCAACCTTAGAGGAAGGGCTGTGGAGCCACACCAGCGACAGCACACAGGCCTACTTGGTGCCTGCAGGCCAGTCAGGATGGTCCTGGCCCCAGATGCTCTTCTGGAAGCTTTCCATTTCCCTGCCTGAGATACCCCTCCTGCCACCGCCCCCCCTGCTTTTTTACTTCCCCACCTCTGCCTGGGGAGAAATTCCAGCGGCAGGTATTGGTGACACATCCTCTTCTTTAGCAGGTCGCAGCCTGGCAACTTCTGCAGAAAGTCCAGCAGAGCCCCACTCACACTGGGCCACCCACAAAGCCACGGCCCCTCACTCCCTCCCACCAGCACAGCCCCGGCACTGCCTACGGGGCAGAGAATATGGCGTCAGTCACAGCTACAAGGGCTGTCGCTCACTGGAGAGCTGTTTATATTGCCCTCAACCCAGGCACACCTGTGGAGGGCTGGCAGGCAGTTTCAGGCTACCAAAATCAGCCAATCCTCACCCCTCAGGGGCTCACAGTTGCAGAAAATGAAACTTGCTAAACGGGCCAGGCCCTAGGAACAGGTGTGGGCTCTTGAGAGTCAGGATAGACAAGGGGCTGCAGCTGCGGCTTGTTTTCTTATCATTTTATCGGGTCCATGAGTGGAAAACAACTTCAAGAAGACACTCTCCTAATGAGAGGAACCCAGGAGTCAGGGAGAGGAGTGATGGTGGGTGTAGACAGAGGCCTGGTGCCCTGGCTGCAGTGGAAGTGTCTGGAAGACCAGGCAGGAAGAGCCTGCAGAGTGTGATAGCCATGGTCACAGACCTGTCAGAGCTGCTGTTTGTTAGTTCAAGTCCTGCTCTGAGGTATTCTGTGTCAGCTGTGAGCGACAGGTGAGCTGGGGGTTCTCTGCAAGGTGGGCTATGTGCACAGTTCCTGTATGTCCAGCCCTGCTGGGGTACCTGCCCAGGGGAGCTCCATATCCTGGGAAGGGCCTGAGTAGGAGTGCCCCATGGGCTGCTGGGTAGCTGCAGAGGTGAGCTCCATACCCTGGGAGGGACTTTACCACGAGAGCCCCGTGGGCTGTGGGGTAGGGGTGCAGCCCAGGTGAGCTCCATATCCTGGGATTGGCCTGACCACGAGAGCCCCATGGGCTGCTGGAGACCTGGTAAAGGATATCAGGACAGTCAGTGAAGCCACCGAGGATATACATCCAGTAGCTCCTATTCCCTACACCCTGCTGGTCATTCTACCTTCCACCAGGCCATGGCATTCTGTATTAGACTTCAATGATGCCTTCTTCTGTATTCCATTCATCTCAGAGTCACAAGAATTTTTGGCTTGTGAGTGGCAGGACACAACATGCAACAAAAGCAATAATGCTGGGCCGTCCTGCCCCAATGGTTCAAAAATCCCCACACCATCATTGGGGAAATGTCCTCTAAAGACCTAAAAGTTCAACCTCTGTAAAAGGGAACCCTCCTTCAATATGCAGATGACATTCTGATCGCCAGGCCTACTAAAGACACCTCTGAACTACCTAGCCAAGAAAGGATAGAAGGTGTCCAAGAAAAACGCTCAAATATCCCAGGCTAAGGTGACATGCCTGTGCTTCATTCTCACAGATATTCGGAGAAACGCATCCCAGGATAGGGAAGAAGCCATTTGCAGCCTTACCTCTTCTAAAACTAGAAGATAGCTTAGGGGTTCCTGGGGAGGCCAAGGTTTTCTGCATCTGGATCCCTAACTACAGTCTAATAGCTGGGCCTCTACATGAAACACTGACACGAAAAGATGATGATCCTTTTGAATAGAATCCAGAAGCAGCCTTTCAAGAATGGAAAGAGCAGTCAATACAGACCCATGCCCAGGAACTCCCTACTTTAGCTAAACCCTTTGACCTTTACATACCCGGTCAAAGGTTAATCGCCCTTGGAGCCTTAGTGCAAAAACTGGGACCACTTGAAATGGAGCAACACAAGAATGCCCTTCAGGTATGATAAACTATGGTCACCAAGGGCTTTGCCCACCGACTCATCAGGCCAGGATACTGGGGTATCTAAAAAGCTGGAAATCAGCAGCCCGCAAGGCCAGCTCCCTCCTAAGGGAAAAGGACCCCACGTGGTGATCCTAACCACCCATCATGCCCTGAAGTTGCAGGGGTCGCTCTGTGGACACACTGACCTCGAGTGAGGAGGTCCTCCAACTCCAACCTCCAGAGAGATAAACGGGGGCAACGGGCCCCCAAGATGACTCGTGTGACCATCACTTGACCTGGAGTTTCTCTCAGAAAACGACAAGACTGTGCCCCGAAAGAGCAGACTACTGCTTGCAGGACTTACTGCACCCAGAGGGGAGCTAATAAGCTTGGCGGGGGAAACGTATATCACGCTTTCACCATAGGAAACCCTACAGACACCGCGGTGATGGTGGCCAATATGACCGGCTGGACTGCTGGCTACTTCTAAAGGCCATTGACTCAGTGGACGTCATGGTCCTGGATCACCACTGACCCTGGACTGTCTGGGAGTTGCGTGGGCAGGGCTCTGACACATGGTGCTGTTTGTACATTAATTCAGGGACCTAATTAAAGAAAGCACAGACTACTGGTCAGAGCATCTAGTCTGGCAAAAACTGTCAGCCTAAGGTCGCCGAACATATGTGGGGTGGGGTGAAACCTGCCACTGCAGCATCTCTGCGCCTCTCTTTCCTGGACCCTTAAAGGTCATTAGAATCTGTACACTTCCAATGCTGGTGCTCAGGCGGACGAGAAGTGAAGCAGGAGGCCTTGGGACAATCAACCTCACCAGGAGGCTGGTGGGGAGACGTTTTGCCCCTCCCCCCATGTATCAGGGCTCCCACCACAGCATGAAGCAGTTACAAAAGAGGGGTCTGCACCCTCAACACCCCAAGAATAAGGAACGGAACAAAAAGCAGAGGAGGTGTTAGTCTCCGGCAACGTTCATTAAAAATTCCTGGGAGATAAAAAGAGAATCTGGGCAATAAGATAAAGTCTAACCTGTTTTTCCTTTGTGCTTTGTCTAATTTCACGTGCTCCTAGGGTTCCGCATGCAGAGGTCCCACACCCGGCACTTCAGACCCGATTTCCTAGTGCAGAATGGCTGGGTCGACACCTCAGCTAGCGGGGTCCCATGCAGACTCCGCGGCATAGAGCCTGAGCTGCAGCCAACGCAGCCCTCGAGAGCTCCATCCCCTCCCTCCCACTGACGCTGCCGGGGACCCTACACAGCAGCCCAGCCCACAGCCCATGTGGGAGTGCACGCTCTCACCTCTCCATTCTGTTTTCAAAATAATGTTTCCTTTGCTTCTGAACCAAACTCAGTCTTGATCTGTTGGCTCCAATGACACTGGGCACGGGGACTCCTGTTGGGGTCCACTCTGGAGGATCAGTAACAGAAATTGAGAACATTGTAACTTCAATGAACAGATGTGTGAGCCAAACTGTAGTTAACATAGAGCAGTGTATAATGCTCGGGTAAAATAAGATGTTTCTAAGACTTACATTTGATATTTCCATCACTTTCCTATAAGCAAGTTCAGTGAAGACGTCTGTCTTATTTGTCAGGTCAACATTAGAGAAATGAAGTGATTTATTTCCATGGATGTACATCGAATACTCTTGGCTGAAGCTTCAATCTTGTTTTGAATGCTTTTCCATTGAAAATGATACCTCTCTTGCAGCTCCCCTATTTCTGAGAAGTATAAAATCTTATAATTTATTATTACCAAAGGGGAAAGGTAGGAGAAGGGATAAATTAACAGTTTGGGATTAAAACATACACACTGCTATGTATAAAATAGATCATCAACAAGGAACTACTGTATAGCACAGGAGAAGTACACTGAATATTTTGCAACAACCTATAAGGGGAAATAATCTGAAAAAGAATAGATATTTTTATTGACATCATCTATCAATGACAGATAAAATGTAACCTAAGCAAGGCCGATGGTGAGCGCTTCTGACCCTGAAGATTTCAGTCATCTAAAGTTTGGGCTCTGCCTATTTCCCAAGGCCCTTAAAGGACATATGTGTAACCGTAGCTTAAAAATTCCCCAGTTTGGGGTTCGGGGAGGCACTGATTTGGAAAAATCCCTGGTGTTCTCCTTACATGCACGGGACCCTTCCTACAGCTAAAACATGCCTGTCACACCTAGAGGATGGTACACCGTTTGATTGGAAAGAGTTTGGAAAAGGCACCTCATATCCTCATCGCCTGGTGCTCGGGTTCAACCCTCCAGCATCTTTCCTAACAATCTCCTCACTTGGGGATATCAGCACCGTCAACATCCTCTTGCAAACAGTTTGGAATTTGTCCAGAGGATGAAGCGGAAGGATGAGAAAAATTTAGAGACAAGTCTTAGGTGTTCGGACAGGCACATGCCACTCTAATTTCCAATCCAGAAGACAAATTCATCAAAGGCTAGAATTGCCCACGGAAACAGAATAGGGCTAGAGGAAATCCCGCTGTTTTGTGTCCAGTTTCCAAAAACACAAGTTGAAAAATGGAACTCAGGGGCACTAAAATTCATGAAACTGCAGACTTGAAAATATCTATCATCGAAAAATGTCTTGAGGTAAGTCACAGAAAAGGACTTGTAAGCAAGGGAGAGTGGCAGGAAACAGATTTGAAGAGGTAGAAAGGACTCCCCATTAAAGCACAAGAAAAGGGGCTGAACATCGCCAATGATGCAGTTGGCCAAAAAGGGTGTATGCATTTTTTCTGAATATATTCAAGTAAAGGCCATACACACTTTTTATCCAACCAAACAGGTGGGCACTGGAAATCAATATCACAAAATGTATCACTTCACATCAGTCAGAAGGGCCATCCACATAAAGTGTAAACACCAGAAATGCAGGACAGGGCGAGGAGAAAAGGGAGCCCTGTGAGGCTGATAGTGGAAATGTAATTTGCCAACGGCCACTCTGGAGAAGTGTATTGTGTTTGCTAAAACATCTAAAAAATGAGCTACAGAGCATAGGGCACTTGCACTCATGGGCGTGTACCTTGGGAAAAACAAAAATCGACAGAAAACAGGCACCCGAACGTTTACCACCTCTCTGTTAAAAAGGGCCTCAACTTGGATATAACCTAAATGTCCCTGGAAGGATAAAATGGATAAAAGAGATGGGGTACTTATGTAGAGTGGAATATTACTCATCCAGAAATCAATGAAATAAGGCCAGTTGTAACAACTCTGGAGGAGTTACATACGATCATTCTAAGTGACATATGTCAGAAAGAAAAAGACACATATCATAAGATGTCACTTAAAGGTGGAATCAAAAATGGCTACACATGAAATAAATTACAAAACAGAAACATAGTCAAATATGTAGAAAATAGACATAAGGCTGCTAAATGGGAAAGGTGGGGAATGGTGAGGTATTATCCAGGAGGTTGAAATTAGCAAAGATACCATTCCAAGTACCAAATTGAATAACTGACAAGGCCTACACGGTACCTCAAAGAACTGCACTCAGCCCACTCAAGTCACTGGAAAATAATACATATGACTGGTAAGCATCTGAAAAAGAAGTTATTGTTGTCTCACAGTACATGAATCAAGTGGATGTACAGCAGCAAAAAACAGAGCTTTGAAAATCAGCTGTAATCAATATAAAAATAAATTTAAAACTATTTATAAAAACAGTGAGACAGACAAAAATTCTTACAACTTTTGTTGAAGGGCTACGATGTAACATGGATTGAACACATGTAGACCCACAGCAGGATGATTATATAAGGCTGGAAGCTATGCACGCTAAGAGATGTTAGAGAGGCTGGGTGAGGAAATGCAGACCTTTTAAATTAATACTGCCTGGTACCCATTCCATGGGTCCCAATTCTGCAGGTTCAAGGGAATCTTCTGACAGCGAAAACATGCCTGGGAAACTGAGATGAATGTACACCGTGTGCTCAGGAAAGGTGTCTAAAATGCACCTCATTTTTGATCTCCTGGTGCTGGGGTTCGCCATTCCAGCCACATTACTAACAATCTCCCCACTTGGAGAATCAGCACCTTTAACCTCCTGTTTCACACAGTTGGCAATTTGTGCAGAGGATAAATGGGAGGAGGGGGAACCAATGAGAGATTAGCTGTAG
Organism: Hyperoodon ampullatus; assembly: GCF_949752795.1. Taxonomy (NCBI): domain Eukaryota; kingdom Metazoa; phylum Chordata; class Mammalia; order Artiodactyla; family Ziphiidae; genus Hyperoodon; species Hyperoodon ampullatus. The sequence continues at coordinate 85,476 of NW_027641052.1, read as the reverse complement.
GAGTTTTGACAGGCACATGTCACTCTAATTTCCCATTAGGAAGAAGAATTAACCAAAGGCTCAGCCTGCATCCCCAGAACCAGAATAGGGCCGGAAGTAATCCAATGGTTTGGCGGCCAGCTCACAAAAAAAGCGAGTTGCAAAATGGAGCTCAGGAGCAGACAATTCAAAGACCTGCAAAGATATAAATGATAACCAACGTCCAAAAATATATTCAGGTAAGGTAACGAAGAGGATCTGAATGAGAGGCAGAATTGCAGGAAACAGATTTCAAAAGGTAGATTGTACTCACATTTAAAGCATATGAAAAGCAGCAGAATTTCTAAAATGATGCGGTTGGGCAAAAGGGTGTATGCGTTTTTTTTCGTGAATATCTTCAGGAAAAAAACACATGCAGAGTTTTTGGCCAACCAAGCAAGAGGGAAATGCAAATCCGCACAACAAAGAAGTCTCAATTTCCACTGCTCAGAAAGGCCATCCAAAAAATGTGTACAAACCAGAAATGCAGGAGAGGCCATGGAAAACAGGGAGCCTAGTCACGCCGATGGGTGGGGTATAAATATCCAAGAGCCACTCTGAAGAAGTGTATGCTGTTTTTAAAACATCTAAAATACAAAGCCCCGGAGCAAGGGGACTTCAACTCATGGACATATAACTTGAGAAGACTAAATGTCAATAAGTTACAGGCACCCCAAAGTTTAGGGCTGCTCTGCATACAAGAACCTCAACTTTGGTACACCTAAAATATCCCAGGAAAAAGAGAAATGCATAAAGAACTTGTGGTAATTTTGTACAACGGAATATCACTCAGACGTGAAATCAATGTATATAAGGCCAGTAGCAGCATAATGAGTGGATTTAGGTATAATGATTTTAAGGGAAATTAGTCACACAGAAAAAGAATCTTATCATAAGATATCACTTATAGAGGGAATGTCAATATCACAACACATGAACTGAATTAGGAAAGAGAACAGAGTCTCACATTTAGCAAAAATCTCTTATGCCTGCTTCAGGGGAAAGGAGAGGTGGGGTGATGGATAAAACCAGAGTTTGATATTAGCACAGGTACCATTCCATAAACCAAATACAGAATAGACAAGACCTACACCTTCCTCAGTGAACGGGACTCAACACCCCTATGCCCCACAGAGGAATATATCTGACTACTAAGAATCTTAAAACCTATGTATTGATATGTCTCCGTAAGGGAATCAATTGTGTCTAGACTGGCATAAACACGTCAGTGAAAATCAGCTCAACCCCATTATAAAAATGAATTTCAAAAAAACCCCAAAAAACAGCAAAATTCTTACACAATTCCTTCAGGGGTTCTGATGAAACCTGGAATAACCCTATCTGCAAAGACAGCTGGATGAGACATAAGGCTGGACACTTGGGACTGAGAGGACTGGTGAGATTGGGAGAGAAAATGCAGACCTTTTAAAGTAGTAATGCATGCCACCATTCCATGTGTCCCAAATCTCCAGGTAGAAGGGAACATCACTACAATTATAACATGTATGGGAAACCTAGAAAATGGACACCCTGTGATGGCGAAAGGTTTCTAAAACTCTCCTAATTTTTCCTCTCCTTGTGCTCCACTTTGGCATTCCAACTGCTTTACTATCAATCTCCCAACTTAGGAGAGTCAGCCCCTATAACCTCCTGGTTCGCACAGTTTGCTAATTGTGCAGAGGATGAAAGGGAAGAGGGAGAACCAATCAGAGAGTAGATGTAGGCATTTGGAAGGTCACATGTCACTCTAATTTCCCGGGAGGAAGAAGAATTAACCAAAGCCTCAGCCAGCCACAGGGAACAAATATTGCCACCCCTGGAACCAGTATAGGTCCTGAAGCAAAATTGTGGATTTGTGGCCAGCTCACAAAGATGGGATTTGAAAATTGGAGCTCAGGGGCACAGCAATTCACAAACCTGCAGACTTATAAAGGACTACTCTCTTCCAAAAATCTGTTGAGGGAAGGCAATGAAGCGGACTTGAAAATGAGGCAGAATTGCACAAAACATATTTCAAGAGGTAAATTGGAATCACCTTTAAAGCACAGGAAAAGCATCCCAACTTGGACAGAGATGCACTTGGCCAAACAGGGTGTATGCCTTTTCTCCTGAATATATTCAGAAGAAAACGCATACGCCCTTTTTGGCCAATCAAGCAAGCGCGCAATACAAATCCACACTACAAAGAATTGTCACTTACCACCGGTCAAAAGGGACATCCGAATATCTGTAAAAACCAGAAAGGCGAGAGAGAGATGGCAAGGGCATGAAGCAATGTGATCCCAATGTTCATGGAGGATTGTGATGACAAGCGCATGGAGAATTGTGATGACAAGATTATGTACCATTTTGTTGACAAAGGCAAGGAGCATTATGATGACAAGGTTCATGGAGCACGGTGATGACAAGCATCACGGAGCATTGTGATTACAAGGGTCATGGAGCATTGGGATGACAAGCGCATGGATCATTGTGATGACAATGGTCATGGAGGATTTTAATGACAAGAGTCCTGGATCATTGTGTTGTCAGGGTTCATGGAGCATTGTGATGACAGTGGTCATGGAGCATTGTGATGACAGGGGTCATGGCGCATTGTGATGAGAAGGTCATGGAGCATTGGGCTGAAAATGTCCATGGAGTACTGTGATGACAGGGGTCATGGAGCATTGTGATGACAAAGTACTGGAGCACTGTGATGAAAAGGGCATGGATCATTGTGATGAAAAAGGCATGGAGCCTTGTCATGACAGGGTTCAAGGAGCAAACTGAAAACAAGTGTCAGGCAGCATTGTGAAGACAAGGGTATTGAGTATTGTGATGACAAAGGTCATGGAGCATTGTGATGAGAAGACCATGGATAACTGTGATGACGAACGTCATGGGGCGTTGTGATGATAAGTGTTATGGAACATATTGATCTCAAGGATTTGGAGCATTGTGATGACAGAGGTCATGGAGCATTTTGGTTTCATTGTGATGACAATAGCCTGAAGCATTATGATGATGGGCATGGTGCATTGTGATGACAGGGTTCATGGAGCATTGAGATGAAAAGGGGCATGGAGCATTGCGATTACAGGAGTCTTGGAGCATTGTGATGACAAAGGCATGGAACATCGTGAATGAGAAGGCCAGGGAGCATTCTGTTGACATGCGTCATGGAGCTTTGTGATGACAAGGGCATGGAGCATTGTGATTACAGGGGTCTTGGAGCATTGTGATGACAAGGGTCATGGAGCCTTGTGATGACAAGGCTGTGGAACATTGTGATGGCAGGGGTCATGGAGCATTGTTATCACAGGGGTAATGGAGCATTGTGATGACAAGGGCATGGAGCATTGGTCTGAAAAGTTTCATGGATTATTGTGATGAGAGGGGGCAAGGAGCATTGTGATGACAAGGGCATGGAACACTGTGATACCTGGGTCATGGAGGATTGTAATGAGAAGCGCATGGAGCATTGTGATAAGAATGGCATCGAGCATTGTGATGAAAAGCATCATGGAGCCTGTGATGACAAGGGCCTGGAACAATGTGATGAGAGAGTTCATGGAGCATTGTGATGACAATGGCATGCAGCATTGTGATGACAAGGGTCATTGAGCTTTGTGATGACAAAGGTCATGGAGCATTTTGATGACAAGGGTGTGGTGCATTCTGTTGTGAATGGCAGGGAGCATTGTGATGACAGGGGTTATGGAACATTGTGATGTCAGGGGAATGGAGCATTGTGATGATAAAGTCATGTAGCATTGTTGTGACAAGGGTCATGGAATATTGTGATGACAGGGGTGAGGGAGTATTGTGTTGACTAGTGATGGAACATTGTGATATCAGTGGTGAGAGAGCATTTTGATGAGAAGTGCATGGAGCAGTGTGATGACAAGGTTTATGGAGCATTGTGATGACAAAGATGTTGAGCATTGTGATGACAAGCGCATGGCACATTGTGATGCCATGGGTCATGGAGTATTGTGCTAACAAAGGCATTGAGCATTGGGATGACAAGGGTCACCGAGCATTGTGATGAAATGTTCATGGAGCGCTGTCGTGACAAAGGTCACAGAGCCTTGTGATGACGAGGGCATGAACCACTGTGATGACAAAAGTCATGAAGCATTTTGATGACTGGAGTCACGGAGCATTGTGATGACAGGGGTCATAGAGCATTGTGATGAAAAGGCATGGAGCATTGTGATGACAGGGGCATGTTGCATTGGTTTGACAAGTTTCAGGGATTATTGTGATGACAGTGGGCATGGCGCATTGTGATGACAAGGGCATGGAGCATTGTGATGAGAAGGTCATGGAGTATTGTGAAGAAGGGTGTCAGGGAGCATTGTGATGACATATGTCATGGTCCATTGCGATGACAATGGAATGGAGCATTGTGATGCCAAGTGTCATGGAGGATTGTGATGACAAAGGTAATGGAGCATTTTGATGACAAGCGCTTGGGGCATTGTGATGACAAGGGTCATGGAGCATTGTGATAACAAGGGCCACTGAGAATTTTGATGACATGTTCATGAAGCATTGTGATGACAATCACATGGAGCTTGCTGTGACAGGGATCATGGAGCATTGCGATGACAAGTGCATAGAGAATTGTGATGACAAAGCATGTAACACTGTGATGAAAAGCATCATGGAGCACAGTGATGCCAAGAACGTGGAGAATTGTGATGACAGGGGACATGGAGCATTGTAATGACCAGGGCATGGAGTATTGTGATGGCAAGACCGTGGAGCATTGTGATGAGAAGACCATGGATAATTGTGATGATGAGCGTCATGGAGCACTGTAATGACAAGGGGTATGGAGCATTGTGATAACAGGGGTCATGGAGCATTGTGATGACAAGTTTCATGGAGCATTCTGATGACAAGCTTGTGGAGTATTTTGATGACAATGACATGGAGCATTTGGATGAAAATGGCATGGGGCATTGTGATGAAAAGTCTCATGGATTATTGTGATGAGAGTGAGCATGGAGCATTGTGATGACAAGGGCACGGAACACAGTGATACATGTGTCATGGAGGATTGCAATGACAAGGGCATGGAGCATTGTGATGACAAGCGTCATGGAGCTTTGTGATGACAACGGCATGGAGCAATGTGATGAGAGGTTTCATGGAGCTTTGTGATGACAATGGCATGGAGCATTGTGATTCCAAGGGTCATGGAGCTTTTTGATGACATAGGCCATGGAGCATTTTGATGGCAAGGGCGTGGTGCATTGTGATGAGAAGGGCAGGGAGCATTGTGATGACAGGGTCATGGAGCAATTGGATGAAAAGGGTCATGGAACATTTTGATGACAGTGTTTATGGAACATTGTGATGTTAGGGTTCATGGAGCATTGTGATGAAAAGGGTCATGGAGCATTGTGATGACAGGGGTTATGGAACATTTTGATGTCAGGGGTCATGGAGCATTGTGATGATAAGAGCATGTAGCATTGTTGTGACAAGGGTCATGGAACATTGGGATGACAGGGTGGAGGGAGTATTGTGTTGGCTAGTGATGGAACATTGTGATATCAGTGGTGAGAGAACATTTTGATGAGAGGTGCATGGAGCATTGTGATGACAAGGCTGTGGAGCATTGTGATGAGAAACGCAGGGCACATTGTGATGACATGGGTCATGGAACATTGTGCTGACAAACGCATGGAACATTGTGATGTCAACGATGTGGAGCATTGTGATGACAAGCGCATGGCACATTTGATGCCATGTGTCATGGAGTAATGTGCTGACAAAGGCATGGAGCATTGTGATGACAAGGGTCACCGAGCATTGTGATGAAATGTTCATGGAGTGTTGTGGTCACAATGGTTACAGAGCCTTGTGATGACGAGGGCATGGACCATTGTGATGACAAAGGTCATGAAGCATTGTGATGACTGGAGTCACGGAGCATTGTGATGACAGGGGTCATAGAGCATTGTGATGAAAGGGCATGGAGCATTGTGATGACAGGGGCATGTTGCATTGGTTTGACAAGTTTCAGGGATTATTATGATGACAGTGGGCATGGCGCATTGTGATGACAAGGGCATGGAGCATTGTGATGAGAAGGTCATGGAGTATTGTGAAGAAGGGTGTCAGGGAGCATTGTGATGACATATGTCATGGTCTGTTGCGATGACAATGGAATGTAGCATTGTGATGCCAAGTGTCATGGAGGATTGTGATGACAAAGGTAATGGAGCATTTTGATGACAAGGGCTTGGAGCATTGTGATGACAAGGGTCATGGAGCATTGTGATAACAGGGGCCTTTGAGAATTTTGATGACATGTTCATGAAGCATTGTGATGACAATCACATGGAGCTTGCTATGACAGGGGTCATGGAGCATTACAATGACAAGTGCATAGAGAATTGTGATGACAAAACATGTAACACTGTGATGAGAAGTATCATGGAGCATAGTGATGCCAAGAACGTGGAGAATTGTGATGACAGGGGACATGGAGCATTGTGATGACCAGGGCATGGAGCATTATGATGGCAAGACCGTGGAGCACTGTGATGAGAAGACCATGGATAATTGTGATGACGAGCGTCATGGAGCACTGTAATGACAAGGGGTATGGAGCATTGTGATGACAGGGGTCATGGTGCATTGTGATGACTGGGGACATGGAGCATTGTGATGACCAGTGCATGGAGCCTTGTGATGGCAAGATCATGGAGCACTGTGATGAGAAGATCATGGATAATTGTGATGACGAGTGTCATGGAGCACTGTAATGACAAGGGGTATAGAGCATTGTGATGACAGTGGTCATGGAGCATTGTGATGACCGGGGACATGGAGCATTGTGATGCCCAAGGCATGGAGCACTGTGATGGCAAGACCGTGGAGCATTGTGATGAGAAGACCATGGATAATTGTGATGAGGAGCGTCATGGAGCACTGTAATGACAAGTGGTATGGAGCCTTGTGATGACAGGGGTCATGGAGCATTGTTATGACAGTGGTCATGGAGCATTGTGATGACAAGCGTCATGGAGCATTTTGATGACAAGGGCGTGGAGCATTGTGATGAGAAGACCATGGGCAATTGTGATTACGAGTGTCATGGAGCACTGTAATGACAAGCGGTATGGAGCACTGTGATGACAGGGGTCATGGAGCATTGTGATGACTGGGGACATGGAGCATTGTGATGACCAGGGCATGGAGCCTTGTGATGGCAAGATCATGGAGCACTGTGATGAGAAGATCATGGATAATTGTGATGACGAGTGTCATGGAGCACTGTAATGACAAGGGGTATAGAGCATTGTGATGACAGTGGTCATGGAGCATTGTGATGACCGGGGACATGGAGCATTGTGATGCCCAAGGCATGGAGCACTGTGATGGCAAGACCGTGGAGCATTGTGATGAGAAGACCATGGATAATTGTGATGAGGAGCGTCATGGAGCACTGTAATGACAAGTGGTATGGAGCTTTGTGATGACAGGGGTCATGGAGCATTGTTATGACAGTGGTCATGGAGCATTGTGATGACAAGCGTCATGGAGCATTTTGATGACAAGGGCGTGGAGCATTGTGATGAGAAGACCATGGGCAATTGTGATTACGAGTGTCATGGAGCACTGTAATGACAAGCGGTATGGAGCATTGTGATGACAGGGGTCATGGAGCATTGTGATGACTGGGGACATGGATCATTGTGATGACCAGGGCATGGAGCATTGTGATGGCAAGACCGTGGAGCACTGTGATGAGAAGACCATGGATAATTGTGATGACGAACATCATGGAGCACTGTAATGACAAGGGGCATGGAGCATTGTGATGACAGGTTTCATGGAGCATTGTGATGACAGAGGTCATGGATCATTGAGATGAAAAGTGTCACAGAGCATTCTGATGACAAGCTTGTGGAGTATTGTGATGACAATGGCATGGAGCATTGTGATGAAAAGGGCATGGATCATTGTGATGAAAAAGGCATGGAGACTTGTCATGACAGGTTTAATGAGCAAACTGATGACAAGTATCAGGGAGCATTGTGATGACAAGTGTATTGAGAATTGTGATGACAAAGGTCATGGAGCATTGTGATGAGAAGTCCATGGATAATTGTGATGACCAGCGTCATGGGGCGTTGTGATGACAAGTGTTATGGAACATTGTGATCACAAGGGTTTGGAGCATTGTGATGAGAGAGGTCATGGAGAATTTTGATTTCATTGTGATGAGAATAGCATGAAGCATTATGATGATGGGCATGGTGCATTGTGATGACAGGGTTCATGGAGCATTGAGATGAAAAGAGGCATGGATCATTGTAATAACAAGGGTCTTGGAGCATTGTGATGACAAGGGCATGGAGTATTGTGATGAGAAGGCCATGGAGCATTCTGATGACATGCGTCAGGGAGCTTTGTGATGACCTGGGCATGGAGCATTGCAATTACAGGGGTCTTGGAGCATTGTGATGACAAGGGTCATGGAGTCTTGTGATGACAAGGCCGTAGAACATTGTGATGGCAGGGGTCATGGAGCATTGTTATGACAGGTGTAATGGAGCATTGTGATGACAAGGGCATGGAGCATTGGTCTGAAAAGTTTCATGGATTATTGTGATGAGAGTGAGCATGGAGCATTGTGATGACAAGGGCACGGAACACAGTGATACATGTGTCATGGAGGATTGCAATGACAAGGACATGGAGCATTGTGATGACAAGCGTCATGGAGCTTTGTGATGACAACGGCATGGAGCAATGTGATGAGAGTTTTCATGGAGCTTTGTGATGACAATGGCATGGAGCATTGTGATTCCAAGGGTCATGGAGCTTTGTGATGACATAGGCCATGGAGCATTTTGATGGCAAGGGCGTGGTGCATTGTGATGAGAAGGGCAGGGAGCATTGTGATGACAGGGTCATGGAGCAATTGGATGAAAAGGGTCATGGAACATTTTGATGACAGTGTTTATGGAACATTGTGATGTTAGGGGTCATGGAGCATTGTGATGAAAAGGGTCATGGAGCATTGTGATGACAGGGGTTATGGAACATTGTGATGTCAGGGGTCATGGAGCATTGTGATGATAAGAGCATGTAGCATTGTTGTGACAAGGGTCATGGAACATTGGGATGACAGGGTGGAGGGAGTATTGTGTTGACTAGTGATGGAACATTGTGATATCAGTGGTGAGAGAGCATTTTGATGAGAGGTGCATGGAGCATTGTGATGACAAGGCTGTGGAGCATTGTGATGAGAAACGCAGGGCACATTGTGATGACATGGGTCATGGAACATTGTGCTGACAAACGCATGGAGCATTGTGATGACAAGGTTTATGGAGCATTGTGATGACAGGGGTCATGGAGCATTGTGATGACTGAGGACATGGAGCATCGTGATGACCAGGGCATAGAGCATTGTGATGGCAAGACCGTGGAGCATTGTGATGAGAAGACCATGGATAATTGTGATGACGAGCGTCATGGAACACTGTAATGACAAGGGGTATGGAGCATTTTGATGACAGGGCTCATGGAGCATTCTGAAGACAATGATCAGGGAGCATTCTGATGACAAGCTTGTGGAGTATTGTGATGACAATGACATGGAGCGTTGTGATGAAAAGGGCATGGAGCATTCTGATGAAAAAGGCATGGAGCATTTTCATGACAGTGTTCAAGGAGTATTCTGACGACAAGTGTCAGGGAGCATTGTGATGACAAGTGTATTGAGAATTGTGATGACAAAGGTCATGGAGCATTGTGACGACAAGTGCATGGATTATTGTCATGACAGTCATCATGGAGTGTTGTGATGACAAGTGTTATGGAACATTGTGATCACAAGGGGTTGGAGCATTGTGATGACAGAGGTCATGGACCATTTTGATTTCAAGGAGCATGGAGCATTGTGATGACAAGGGCATGGAGCAATGTGATCCCAAGGTTCATGGAGGATTGTGATGAAAATGGTAATGGAGTATTGTGATGACAAGCTCATGGAGCATTGTGATGACAAGGTCATGTAGGATTTTGATGACACAGGCATGGAGAATTGTGATGATAAGGGTCATGGAGCACTGTGATGATAAACGTCACGGAGCATTGTGATTACAGGGGTCATGGAGCATTGGGATGACAAGGGCATGGATCATTGTGATGACAAGTGTCATGGAGCATTGGGCTGAAAATGTTCATGGAGCATTGTGATGACAAGGGAATGGAGCATTGTGATGACAAGAGTCCCGGATCATTGTGTTGTCAGGGGTCATGGTGTGTTGTGATGACAGTGGTCATGGAGGATTGTGATGATATGGGTCATGGAGCATTGTGATGAGAAGGCCATGAAGCATTGGGCTGAAAATATTCATGGAGTATTGTGATGACAGGGGTCATGGAGCATTGTAATGAGAAGGGAATTGAGCACTGTGATGACAAGGTCCTGGAGCATTGTGATGGGAAGTCCATGGAGCCTTGTGATGACAATTCTCATGGAACATTCTGATGAAAAGGGGCATGGAGCATTGTGATTACAGGGGTCTTGGAGCATTGTGATGACAAGGGCATGGAGTATTGTGATGAGAAGGCCATGGAGCATTCTGATGACATGCGTCATGGAGCTTTGTGCTGACAAGGGCATGGAGTATTGTGATGAAAATGGCATGGATCATTGTTATGAAAAAGGTATGGAGCCTTGTCATGACAGGGTTCTAGGAGCATACTGACGACAAGTGTCACGGAGCATTGTGATGACAAGTGTATTGAGCATTGTGATGACAAAGTTCATGGAGCATTGTGATGAGAAGACCATGGATAATTGTGATGATGAGCGTCATGGGGTGTTGTGATGATAAGTTTTATGGAACATTGTGATCACAAGGGTATGGAGCATTGTGATGACAGAGGTCATGGAGCATTTTGATTTCATTGTGATGACAATAGCCTGAAGCATTACGGTGATGGGCATGGTGCATTGTGATGACAGCGTTCATGGAGCATTGAGATGAAAAGGGGCATGGAGCATTGGGATGACAAGCGCATGGATCATTGTGATGACAATGGTCATGGAGGATTTTAATGACAAGAGTCCTGGATCATTGTGTTGTCAGGGTTCATGGAGCATTGTGATGACAGTGGTCATGGAGCATTGTGATGACAGGGGTCATGGCGCATTGTGATGAGAAGGTCATGGAGCATTGGGCTGAAAATGTCCATGGAGTACTGTGATGACAGGGGTCATGGAGCATTGTGATGACAAAGTACTGGAGCACTGTGATGAAAAGGGCATGGATCATTGTGATGAAAAAGGCATGGAGCCTTGTCATGACAGGGTTCAAGGAGCAAACTGAAAACAAGTGTCAGGCAGCATTGTGAAGACAAGGGTATTGAGTATTGTGATGACAAAGGTCATGGAGCATTGTGATGAGAAGACCATGGATAACTGTGATGAAGAACGTCATGGGGCGTTGTGATGATAAGTGTTATGGAACATATTGATCTCAAGGATTTGGAGCATTGTGATGACAGAGGTCATGGAGCATTTTGGTTTCATTGTGATGACAATAGCCTGAAGCATTATGATGATGGGCATGGTGCATTGTGATGACAGGGTTCATGGAGCATTGAGATGAAAAGGGGCATGGAGCATTGCGATTACAGGAGTCTTGGAGCATTGTGATGACAAAGGCATGGAACATCGTGAATGAGAAGGCCATGGAGCATTCTGTTGACATGCGTCATGGAGCTTTGTGATGACAAGGGCATGGAGCATTGTGATTACAGGGGTCTTGGAGCATTGTGATGACAAGGGTCATGGAGCCTTGTGATGACAAGGCTGTGGAACATTGTGATGGCAGGGGTCATGGAGCATTGTTATGACAGGGGTAATGGAGCATTGTGATGAGAAGGGCATGGAGCATTGGTCTGAAAAGTTTCATGGATTATTGTGATGAGAGTGGGCATGGAGCATTGTGATGACAAGGTCACGGAACACTGTGATCCATGGGTCATGGAGGATTGTAATGACAAGGGCATGGAGCATTGTGATGAGAAGGGCATCGAACATTGTTTTGACAAGCGTCATGGAGCTTTGTGATGACAAGGGCATGGAACAATGTGATGAGAGGGTTCATGGAACACTGTGATTCCAAGGGTTATGGAGCTTTGTGATGACAAAAGTCATGGAGCATTTTGATGTCAAGGGCGTGGTGCATTGTGATGAGAAGGGCAGGGAGCATTTTGATGACAGGGTCATGCAGCAATTTGATGAAAAGTGTAATGGAACATTTTGATGACAGGGGTTATAGAACATTGTGATGTCAGGGGTCATGGAGCTTTGGGATGAAAAGGGTCATGGAGCATTTTGATGACAGGGGTTATGGAACATTGTGATGTCAGGGGTCATGGAACATTGTGATGATAAGGGGATGTAGCATTGTGATGACAGGGGTCATGGAACATTGTGATTACAGGGGTGAGGGAGTATTGTGATGACTAGTGATGGAACATTGTGATATCTCTGTTGAGAGAGCATTTTGATGAGAAGTGCATGGAGCATTGTGATTACAAGGTTTATGGAGCATTACGATGACAAGGTTGTGGACCGTTGTGATGAAAATCACGTGGCACATTGTGATGACAAGGGTCATGGAGCATTGTTCTGACAAAGGCATGGAGCATTGTGATGACAAGGGTCACGGAGCATTGTGATGAAAAGTTCATGGAGTATTGTGGTTACAAAGGTCACAGAGCCTTGTGATGATGTGGGCATGGACCACTGTGATGACAAATGTTATGAAGCATTGTGATGACTGGAGTCACAGAGCATTGTGATGACAGGGGTCATGGAGCATTGTGATGACAAGGGCATGGAGCATTGTGATGACAGGGGCATGGAGCATTGGTCTGACAAGTTTAATAGATTATTGTGATGACAGTGGGCATGGGGCATTGTGATGACAAGGGCATGGGGCATTGTGATGAGAAGGTCATGGAGTATTGTGAAGACAGGTGTCAGGGAGCATTGTGATGACATATGTCATGGTCCATTGCGATGACAATGGCATGGAGCATTGTGATGCCAAATGTAATGGAGGATTGTGATGACAAATATAATGGAGCATTGTGATGACTAGGGCTTGGAGCATTATGATGACAAGGGCCATTGAAAATTTTCATGACAAGGTCGTGAAGCATTGTGATGACAAGGTGCTGGAGCATTGTGATGAGAAAACCATGGAGCCTTGTGCGACAAGTCTCATGGAGCATACTGATGAAAAGGGGCATGGAGCATTGTGATTAGAGTGTCTTGGAAAATTGTGATGACAAGGGCATGGAGCATTGTGCTGAGAAGGCCAAGGAGCAGTCTGATGACATGCGTCATTGAGCTTTGTGATGACAAGGGCATGGAGCATTGTAATTACAGGTGTCTTGGAGCATTGTGATGAAAAAGGCATGGATCATTGTGATGAAAAAGGCATGGAGCCTTGTCATGACAGGGTTCAAGTAGCATACAGAGAACAAGTGTCTGGGAGCATTTTGATGACAAGTGTATTGAGCATTGTGATGACAAAGGTCATGGAGCATTGTGATGAGAAGACCATAGATAATTGTGATGACGAGCGTCATGGGGCATTGTGATGACAAGTGTTATGGAATATTGTGATCACAAGGGTTTGGAGCAGTGTTATGACAGAGGTCATGGAGAATTTTGATTTCATTGTGATGACAATAGCCTGAAGCATTATGATGATGGGCATGGTGCATTGTGATGACAGGGTTCATGGATCATTGAGATAAAAAGGGACATGGAGCATTGTGATTACAGGGGTCTTGGAGCATTGTGATGAGAAGGGACATGGAGCCTTGTGATGACAAGGCCATGGATCATCGTGATGGCAGGGGTCATGGAGCATTGTTATCACAGGGGTAATGGAGCATTGTGATGGCAAGGGCATGGAGCATTCTGATGACATGCATCATGGAGCTTTGTGATGACAAGGGCATGTAGCACTGTGATTACAGGGGTCTTGGAGCATTGTGATGACAAGGGTCATGGAGCCTTGTGATGACAAGGCCGTGGAACGTTGTGATGGCAGGGGTCATGGAGCATTGTTATGACAGGTGTAATGGAGCATTGTGATGACAAGGGCATGGAACATTTGTCTGAAAAGTTTCATGGATTATTGTGATGAGAGTGGGCATGGAGCATTGTGATGACAAGGGCACGGAACACAGTGATACATGGGTCATGGAGGATTGTAATGACAAGGGCATGGAGCATTGTGATGAGAAGGACATCGAGCAGTGTGATGACAAGCACCATGGAGCTTTTTGATGACAATTGCATGGAACAATGTGATGAGAGGTTTCATGGAGTATTGTGATGACAATGGCATGGAGCATTGTGATGCCAAGGGTCATGGAGCTTTGTGATGACAAAGGTCATGGAGCATTTTGATGACAAGGGCGGGGTGCATTGTGATGAGAAGGGCAGGGAGCATTGTGATGACATTGTCATGGACCAATTTGATGAAAAGGGTCATGGAACATTTTGATGAGAGGCGTTATGTAACATTGTGATGTCAGGGGTCATGGAGCATTTTGATGAAAAGGGTCATGGAGCATTTTGATGACAGGGGTTATGGAACATTGTGATGTCAGGGATCATCAAACATTGTGATGATAAGTGCATGTAGCATTGTGATGACAGGAGTCATGGAACATTGTGATGACAGGGTTGAGGGAGTATTGTGATGAATAGTGATGTAACATTGTGATATCAGTGGTGAGAGAGCATTTTGATTTGAAGTGCATGGAGCATTGTGATGACAAGGTTTATGGAGCATTGTGATGACAAGATTGTGGAGCACTGTGATGACAAGCGCATGGTGCATTGTGATGACATGGGTCATGGAGCATTGTGCTGACAAGCGCATGGAGCATTGTGATGACAAGGGTCATGGAGCATTGTGCTGAGAAAGGCATAGAGCATTGTGATGACAGGGTCAAAGAGCATTGTGATGAAAAGTTCATGAAGCATTGTGGTTAAGAAGGTCACAGAGACTGTTGATGACAAGGGCATGGACCATTGTGATGACAAAGGTCATGAAGTCTTGTGATGACTGGAGTCACGGAGCATTGTGATGACAGGGGTCATGGAGCATTGTGATAACAAGAGCATGGGGCATTGTGATGACAAGGGCATGGAGCATTGGTCTAATAAGTTTCATGGCTTATTGCGATGACAGTTGGAATGGCGCATTGTGATGACAAGGGCATGGAGCATTGTGATGACCAGGTCATTCATTATTGTGAAGACAGGTGTCAGGGAGCATTGTGATGACATATGTAATGGCCCATTGTGATGACAATGCCATGGAGCATTGTGATGCCAAGTGTCATGGAGGATTCTGATGACAAATGTAATGGAGCATTGTGATGACAATGGCTTGGAGCATTGTGATGACAAGGGCCAGGGAGCATTGTGCTGAGAAGTGCATGGAAAATTGTGATGACAAGGGACATGGAGCAGTCTGATGACAAGCTTGTGGCGTATTTTGATGACAATGGCATGGAGCATTGGGATGAAAACGGCATGGTGCATTTTGATGAAAAAGGCATGGAGCCTTTTTGTGACAGGGTTCAAGGAGCATTCTGATGACAAGTGTCAGGGAGCATTGTGATGACAAGTGTATCGAGAATTGTGATGACAAAGGTCATGGAGCATTGTGATGAAAAGGGCATGGAGTATTGTGATGACAGGCATCATGGAGCATTGTGATGACAAGTGTTATGGAACATTGTGATCACAAGGGTTTGGAGCATTGTGATGACAGAGGTCATGGATCATTTTGATTTCAAGTAGCATGGAGCATTGTGATGACAAGGGCATGGAGCAATGTGATCCCAAGGTTCATGGAGGATTGTGATGGCAATGGTAATGGAGTATTGTGATGACAAGTGCATAGAACATTGTAATGACAAGGTCATGTAGCATTTTGCTGAACAAAGGCATGGAGCATTGTGATGACAGGTGTCATGGAGCACTGTGATGACAAGGGTCACGGAGCATTGTGATTACAGGTGTCATGGAGCATTGGGATGACAAGGGTATGCATCATTGTGATGACAAGTGTCATGGAGCATTGGGCTGAAAATGTTCATGGAGTATTGTGATGACAGGGCTCATGGAGCATTGTGATGACTAGGGAATGGAGCATTGTGATGACAAGAGTCCCGGATCATTGTGTTGTCAGGTGATATTGAGCGTTGTGATGACTGTGGTCATGGAGCATTGTGATGATATTGGTCATGGAGCATTGTGATGAGAAGGTCATAGAGCATTGGGCTGAAAATGTTCATGGAGTATTGTGATGACAGGGGTCATAGAGCATTGTGATGATAAGGGAATGGAACATTTTGATGACAATGTCCTGGAGCATTGTGATGAGAAGACCATGGAGCCTTGTGATGACAAGTCTCATTGAGCATTCTGATGAAAAGGGGCATGGACCATTGTGATTACAGGGGTCTTGGAGCATTGTGATCACAAGGGGATGGAGCATTGTGATGAGAAGGCAATGGAGCATTCTGATGACATGCATCATGGAGCTTTGTGATGACAAGGGCATGGAGCATTGTGATTACAGGGGTCTTGGAGCATTGTGATGAAAATGGCATGGATCATTGTGATGAAAAAGGCATGGAGCCTTCTCATGAAAGGGTTCAGGGAGCATACTGATGGCAAGAGTCAGGGAGCATTGTGATGACATGTGTATTGCGCATTGTGATGACAAATGTCATGGGGCATTGTGATGAGAAGTCCATGGATAATTGTGATGAGTAGTGTCATGGGGTATTGTGATGACAAGTGTTATGGAACATTGTGATCACAAGGGTTTGGAGCACTGTGATGACAGAGGTCATGGAGCATTTTGATTTCATTGTGATGACAAGAGCATGAAGCATTATGATGATGGGCATGGTGCATTGTGATGACAGGGTTCATGGAGCATTGTGATGAAAGGTGGCATGGAGCTTTGGTCTGACAAGTTTCATGGATTATTTTGATGACAGTGGGCATGGCACATTGTGATGACAATGGCATGGAGCATTGCGATGACAAGTGCATGGAGTATTGTTATGACAAGAGCATATAACATTGTGATGAGAAGTGCCATGGAGCATTGTGATGACAAGGACGTGGAGAATTGTGAGGACAAGGGACATTGAGCTTTGAGATGACCAGGGCATGGAGCATTGTGATGGCAAAACCGTGGAGCATTGTGATGAGAAGACCATGGGTAATTGTGATGACGAGCATCATGGAGCACTGTAATGACAAGGGGCATGAAGCATTGTGATGACAGGTGTCAGGGAGCATTGTGATGACAGGGGTCATGGAGCATTGTGATGACAAGGGCATGGAGCATTGTGATGACAAGGGTACGGAACATTGTGATGAAAAGTGCCATTGAGAATTTTGATGATAAAGTCGTGAAGCATTGTGATGACAAACATTTGGAGCTTGCTATGACAGGGGTCATGGAACATTGCAATGACAAGTGCATGGAGAATTGTGATGAAAAGAGCATGTAACTTTGTGATGAGAAGTGTCATGTAGCATTGTGATGACAAGTACGTGGAGAATTGTTATGACAAGGGACATGGAGCATTGTGATAACCAGGGAATGGAGCATTGTGATGACATGGGTCATGGAAAATTATTATGACAAGGGCCATGGTGCATTCTGATATAAGATATCACTTATGAAAGGAATGTAAACCTGGCTAAATATGAACTGAATTAGGAAAGAGAACAAAGTCTCAGATTTACAAAACACTCTTATGCTTGCTTAAGGGGGAAGGAGAAGTGGGGAGACACACAAAACCAGAGTTTGATATTAACACAGGTACCGTTCCATAATCCAAATACAGAAGAGACAAGCCCGACTCCTTCCTCAGTGAATGGGACTCAACAACCCTATTACCCACAGAGAAATATATCTGACTAGTAAGGATCTTAAAACCTATGTATTGATATGTCTCCATAAGGGAACCAAGTGTGTCTAGAATGACATAAACACGGCAGTGAGAATCAGCTCAAACCCACTATAAAAAGGAATTTCAAAACAAAACAAAGAAACAGTGAAATTCTTACACAACACCTTCAGGGGTTCTGATGAAACTTGGAATGACCCTATCTACAACAACAGCTGGATGTGGCATAAGGCTGTTCACCTGGGACTGAGAGGATTGGTGAGATTGGGTGAGAAAATGCAGACGCTTTAAAGCAATAATGCCTGCCACTGATTCCATGGTTCCCAACTCTCCAGGTAGAAGGGAATATCACTACAGTTATAACATGTATGGGAAACCTAGAGAATGGACACCCTCTGATGGTGAAAGGTTTCTAAAACTCTACTAATTTTTTTCTCTCCATGTGCTGTAGCTTGACATTCCAACTGCTTTAATATCAATCTCCCAACTTGGAGAGTCAGCCCCTATAACCTCCTGGTTCGCACAGTTGGCACATTGTGCAGAGGATATAAGGGAAGAGGGAGAACCAATGAGAGAGTAGCTGTAGGCATTTGGACGGCCACATGTCACTCTAATTTCCCGTCACGAAGAAGAATTAACCAAACTCTCAGCCTGCCCCACCCCCATAACTAGTATAGGTCCTGAAGCAAAATTGTGGGTTTGCGGTCAGCTCACAAAAACACAAGTTGAAAAATGGAGCTCAGGGGCACAGCAATTCACTAACTTGCAGAGTTATACAGGACTATTCTCTTCCAAAAATCTGTTGAGGAAAAGCCATGAGGCGGACTTGAAAATGAGGGAGATTTGCACGAAACAGATTTCCAGAAGTACACTGGAATCGCCTTTAAACACAGGAAAAGCATCACAACTTCGACAATTATGGAATTGTCCATAAAGGGTGCATGCGTTTTCTCCTGAATATATTCAGGAGAAAACGCATACACCCATTTTGGCCAACCAAGCAACCGCAAAATGCAAATCTGCACTTCAAAGAAGTATCACTTCCCACCAGTCAAAAGGGATATCCTTAAAATGTGTAAAAACCAGAAAGGCAAGAGGGGCTCTAGAGAACAGGGAGCCTTGTTATGCTGATGGGTGGGATGCAGATTGCCAACAGCCACTCTGGAGGAGTGCATTGTGTTCCCTAAAAGAATTAAACAACAGAGCTTCACAACCTAAGGCACTTCCAGTCATGGGAATATACCTTGGGGAAATTGAAAATCAATAAGACACAGCCAACCCAAAATATAGGGTAGCACTGCTTACAAGAACCTCGACTTCGGGACACCTTAAATATCCCAGTAAAGACAAAAATAGTAAAGAAATTGTGGTACATACGTACGATGGAATATCCCTCAGCCATGAAATCAATGTCATAAGGCCAGTAGCAGCATAATGAGTGGATTCATGTACGATGATTCTAACTGAAATAAGTCACACAGAAAAAGAAACTTATCATAAGATATCACTTATGAAGGTCTTGTAAACATGGCTACACATGAACTGAATTAGGAAAGAGAAGAGTCTCACATTTAGAAAACACTCTTATGCCTGCTTAAGAGGAAAGGAGAGGTGGGGTGATGCATAAAACCAGAATTTGATATTAGCACAGGTACGGTTGCATAATCCAAATACAATATAGACAAGACCTACTCTTTCCTCACTGAACGGGGCTCAACACCCCTATTCCCCGCAGAGTAGTATATCTGACTAGTAAGAATCTTAAAACCTATGTATTGATATGTCTCCATAAGGTAACCAAGTGTGTCTAGAATGACATAAACACGGCAGAGAGAATCAGCTCAAACCCACTATAAAAATGAATTTCAAAACAAAACAAATAAACAGTGAAATTCTTACACAATACCTTCAGGGGTTCTGATGAAACTTAGAATGACCCTATCTACAACGACAGCTGGATGTGGCATAAGGCTGGTCACTTGGGACTGAGAGGATTGGTGAGATTGGGTGAGAAAATGCAGACCGTTTAAAGCAATGATACCTGGCACCCATTCCATGGGTCCCAACTCTCCAGGTAGAAGGGAATATCACTACAGTTATAACATGTATGGGAAACCTAGAGAATGGACACCATCTGATGGTGAAAGGTTTCTAAAACTCTACTAATTTTTTCTCTCCTTGTGCACCAGTTTGACATTCCAACTGCTTTAGTATCAATCTCCCAAATTGGAGAGTCAGCACCTATAACCTCCTGGTTCGCACAGTTGGCACGTTGTGTAGAGGATATAAGGGAAGAGGGAGAAACAATTAGAGAGTAGCTGTAGGCATTTGGATGGCCACATGTCACTCTAAATTCCCGTCACGAAGAATAATTAGCAAACTCTGAGCCAGCCCCCCCAATGGAACCAGTATAGGTCCTGAAGCAAAATTGTGGATTGGCAGTCAGCTCACAAAAACGCGAGTTGAAAAATGGAGTTCAGGGGCACAGCAATTCACTAACTTGCAGAGTTATAAAGGACTACTCTCTTCCAAAAATCTGTTGAGAGAAAGCCATGAGGCGGACTTGAAAATGAGGCAGAAGTCCACGAAACACATTTCCAGAAGTATATTGGAATCGCCTTTAAACACAGGAAAAGCATCACAACTTCGACAATTATGGAATTGTCCATAAAGGGCACATGCGTTTTCTCCTGAATATATTCAGGATAAAA
This sequence comes from Hyperoodon ampullatus, assembly GCF_949752795.1. Lineage (NCBI taxonomy): Eukaryota > Metazoa > Chordata > Mammalia > Artiodactyla > Ziphiidae > Hyperoodon > Hyperoodon ampullatus. The sequence continues at coordinate 64,741 of NW_027641052.1, read as the reverse complement.
CGCATACGCCCATTTTGGCCAACCAAGCAACCGCACAATGCAAATCTGCACTACAAAGAAGTATCACTTCCAACCGGTCAAAAGGGACATCCGTAAAATGTGTAAAAACAAGAAAGGCAAGACAGGATCTGGAGAACAGGGAGACTTGTTATGCGGATGGGTGAGATGTAAATTGCCAACAGCCACTCTGGAGGAGTGCATTGTGTTCCCAAAAAGAAGTAAACAGCAGTGCATCACAACCTAAGGCACATCCAGTCTAGGGAATATACCTTGGGAATTCTGAAAATCAATAAGACAGAGCCACCCCAAAATTTAGGGCTGCACTGCTTACAAGGACCTCAACTTGGGTACACCTTAAATATCCCAGGAAATATAAAAATGGTTCAAAAAATTGTGGTACTTACGAACGATGGAATATCCCTCAGCCATGAAATCAATGTCATAAGACCAGTAGCAGCAAAATGGGTGGATTCAGGTACGATGATTCTAAGTGAAATAAGTCACAGAGAAAAAGAAACTTATCATAATATATCACTTATGAAGATCCTGTAAACATGGCTACACTTGAACTGAGTTAGGAAAGAGAACAGTGTCTCACATTTAGAAAACACTCTTATGCCTGCTTAAGGGGGAAGGAGAGGTGGGGTGATGCATAAAACCAGAGTTTGATATAAGCACATGTACCGTTCCAAAAACCAACTATGGAATAGACAAGACCTACACCTTCCTCAGTGAAAGGGACTCAAAACCCCATATTTCCCGCAGAGGAATATATCTGACTAGTAAGAATCTAAAAAGCTACGTATTGATATGTCTCCGTAAGGGAATCAAGAGTGTCTAGAATGGCATAAACATGGCAGCGAGAATCAGCTCAAACCCACTATAAAAAGGAATTTCTAAAACAAAACAAAAAAACTGGGAAATTCTTTACAATTCCTTCAGGGTCTCTGATGAAACCAGGAATAACCCTATCTACAACGACAGCTGGATGTGGCATAAGGCTGGACACTTGGGACTGAGAGGATTGGTGAGATTGGGTGAGCAAATGCAGACCCTTTAAAGCAATAATGCATGGCACCCATTCCATGGGTCCCAACTCTCCAGGTTGAAGGGAATATTACTACAGTTATAACATGTACGGGAAACCTAGAGAACGGACACACTGTGAATATGAAAGGTTTCTAAAACTCAACGAATAGTCCCTCTCCGGGTGCTCCGGTTTGACTTTCCATCTGCTTTACTATCAATCTCCCAAATTGGAGAGAGAGCCCCTTTAACCTCCTGGTTCGCACAGGTTGCCAATTTGGCAGAGGATGAAAGGGAAGAGGGAGAACCAATGAGAGAGTAGCTGTTAGGCATTTGGACGGGCACATATCACGCTAACTTCCCGGCAGGAAGAAGAATTAGCCAAAGTCTCAGCCACCCACCGTGAACCAGCATAGGTCCTGAACCAAAATTTTGGACTTGCGGTCAGCTCACCAAAAACGAGTTGAAAAATGGAGCTCAGGGGCACAGCAATTCACAAACTGGCCGAGTAATAAAGGACAACTATCGTAGAAAAATCTGTTGAGGGAAGTCAACGAGGCGGACTTGAAAGCGAGGCAGAATAGCAGGAAACAGATTTCAAGAGGTACGTTGGAATCGCCTTTAAAGCACAGGAAGAGGGGCACAACTTCGGCAATGATGCACTTGGCCAAAAAGGGCATATGCGTTTTCTCCTGAATATATTCAGGAGAAAACGCATACGCCCTTTTTGGCCAAGCAAGCAAGCGGGCAATGCAAATCTGCACTACAAAGAAGTATCACTTCCCACTGGTCAAAAGGGACATCCACAAAATGTGTAAAAACCAGAGAGGCAAGACAGGCCCTGGAGAACAGGGAGCCTTTTTATGCTGATGGGCTGGATGTAAATTGCCAACTGCCTCTCTGGAGGAGTGCATTGTGTTCCCTAAAACAAGTAAACAACGGAGCTACAGAGCCAAGGGCACTTCCAGTCTAGGGAATATACCTTGGGAAAACTGAAAATCAATAAGACAGAGCCACCCAAAAATTTAGGGCTGCACTGCTTACAAGGACCTCAACTTGGGTACACCTTAAATATCCCAGGAAATATAAAAATGGTTCAAAAAATTGTGGTACTTACGTACGATGGAATATCCCTCAGCCATGAAATCAATGTCATAAGACCAGTAGCAGCAAAATAGGTGGATTCAGGTACGATGATTCTTAGTGAAATAAGTCACACAGAAAAAGAAACTTATCATAAGATATCACTTATGAAGATCCTGTAAACATGGCTACACTTGAACTGAGTTAGGACAGAGAACAGTGTCTCACATTTAGAAAACACTCTTATGCCTGCTTAAGGGGGAAGGAGAGGTGGGGTGATGCATAAAACCAGAGTTTGATATAAGCACAGGTACCGTTCCAAAAACCAACTATGGAATAGACAAGACCTACACCGTCCTCAGTGAAAGGGACTCAAAACCCCATATTTCCCGCAGAGGAATATATCTGACTAGTAAGAATCTTAAAACCTATGTATTGATATGTCTCCATAAGGGAAGCAAGTGTTTGTAGACTGGCATAAACATGGCAGCGAGAATCAGCTCAAACCCACTATAAAAAGGAATTTCAAAAACAAAACAAAAAAACTGGGAAATTCTTTACAATTCCTTCAGGGTCTCTGATGAAACCTGGAATGACCCTATCTACAACGACAGCTGGATGTGGCATAAGGAGGGACACTTGGCACTGAGATGACTGGTGAGATTGGGTGAGCAAATGCAGACCATTTAAAACAATAATACATGGCACCCATTCCATGGGTCCCAACTCTCCAGGTTGAAGGGAATATTACTACAGTTATAATATGTACGGGAAACCTAGAGAACGGACACACTGTGAATATGAAAGGTTTCTAAAACTCAACGAATAGTCCCTCTCCTGGTGCTCCAGTTTGACTTTCCATCTGCTTTACTATCAACCTCCCAACTTGGAGAGACATCCCCTTTAAGCTCCTGGTTCGCACAGGTTGCCAATTTGGCAGAGGATGAAAGGGAAGAGGGAGACCAATGTGAGAGTAGCTGTTAGGCATTTGGACGGGCACATATCACTCTAACTTCCCGGCAGGAAGAAGAATTAACCAAACTCTCAGCCCCCCACGGGGAACCAGCATAGGTCCTGAACCAAAATGTTGGACTTGCGCTCAGCTCACAAAAAACGAGTTGAAAAATGGAGCTCAGGGGCACAGCAATTCACAAACTGGCCGAGTAATACAGGACAACTATCGTCCAAAAATCTGTTGAGGGAAGGCAATGAGGCGGACTTGAAAGCGCGGCAGAATAGCAGGAAACAGATTTCAAGAGGTACGTTGGAATCGCCTTTAAAGCACAGGAAGAGGGGCACAACTTCGACAATGATGCACTTGCCCAAAAAGGGTGTATGCGTTTTCTCCTGAATATATTCAGGAGAAAATGCATACGCACTTTTTGGCCAAGCAAGCAAGCGGGCAATGCAAATCTGCACTACAAAGAAGTATCACTTCCCACCGGTCAAAAGGGACATCCACAAAATGTGTAAAAACCAGAAAGGCAAGACAGGCCCTGGAGAACAGGGAGCCTTTTTATGCTGATGGGCTGGATGTAAATTGCCAACTGCCTCTCTGGAGGAGTGCATTGTGTTCCCTAAAACAAGTAAACAACGGAGCTACAGAGCCAAGGGCACTTCCAGTCTAGGGAATATACCTTGGGAAAACTGAAAATCAATAAGACAGAGCCACCCAAAAATTTAGGGCTGCACTGCTTACAAGGACCTCAACTTGGGTACACCTTAAATATCCCAGGAAATATAAAAATGGTTCAAAAAATTGTGGTACTTACGTACGATGGAATATCCCTCAGCCATGAAATCAATGTCATAAGACCAGTAGCAGCAAAATAGGTGGATTCAGGTACGATGATTCTTAGTGAAATAAGTCACACAGAAAAAGAAACTTATCATAAGATATCACTTATGAAGATCCTGTAAACATGGCTACACTTGAACTGAGTTAGGAAACAGAACAGTGTCTCACATTTAGAAAACACTCTTATGCCTGCTTAAGGGGGAAGGAGAGGTGGGGTGATGCATAAAACCAGAGTTTGATATAAGCACAGGTACCGTTCCAAAAACCAACTATGGAATAGACAAGACCTACACCGTCCTCAGTGAAAGGGACTCAAAACCCCATATTTCCCGCAGAGGAATATATCTGACTAGTAAGAATCTTAAAACCTATGTATTGATATGTCTCCATAAGGGAAGCAAGTGTTTGTAGACTGGCATAAACATGGCAGCGAGAATCAGCTCAAACCCACTATAAAAAGGAATTTCAAAAACAAAACAAAAAAACTGGGAAATTCTTTACAATTCCTTCAGGGTCTCTGATGAAACCTGGAATGACCCTATCTACAACGACAGCTGGATGTGGCATAAGGAGGGACACTTGGCACTGAGATGACTGGTGAGATTGGGTGAGCAAATGCAGACCATTTAAAACAATAATACATGGCACCCATTCCATGGGTCCCAACTCTCCAGGTTGAAGGGAATATTACTACAGTTATAATATGTACGGGAAACCTAGAGAACGGACACACTGTGAATATGAAAGGTTTCTAAAACTCAACGAATAGTCCCTCTCCTGGTGCTCCAGTTTGACTTTCCATCTGCTTTACTATCAACCTCCCAACTTGGAGAGACATCCCCTTTAAGCTCCTGGTTCGCACAGGTTGCCAATTTGGCAGAGGATGAAAGGGAAGAGGGAGACCAATGTGAGAGTAGCTGTTAGGCATTTGGACGGGCACATATCACTCTAACTTCCCGGCAGGAAGAAGAATTAACCAAACTCTCAGCCCCCCACGGGGAACCAGCATAGGTCCTGAACCAAAATGTTGGACTTGCGCTCAGCTCACAAAAAACGAGTTGAAAAATGGAGCTCAGGGGCACAGCAATTCACAAACTGGCCGAGTAATACAGGACAACTATCGTCCAAAAATCTGTTGAGGGAAGGCAATGAGGCGGACTTGAAAGCGCGGCAGAATAGCAGGAAACAGATTTCAAGAGGTACGTTGGAATCGCCTTTAAAGCACAGGAAGAGGGGCACAACTTCGACAATGATGCACTTGCCCAAAAAGGGTGTATGCGTTTTCTCCTGAATATATTCAGGAGAAAATGCATACGCACTTTTTGGCCAAGCAAGCAAGCGGGCAATGCAAATCTGCACTACAAAGAAGTATCACTTCCCACCGGTCAAAAGGGACATCCACAAAATGTGTAAAAACCAGAAAGGCAAGACAGGCCCTGGAGAACAGGGAGCCTTGTTATGCTGATGGGCGGGATGTAAATTGCCAACTGCCTCTCTGGAGGAGTGCATTGTGTTCCCTAAAACAAGTAAACAACAGAGCTACAGAGCCAAGGGCACTTCCAGTCTAGGGAATATACCTTGGGAAAACTGAAAATCAATAAGAAAGAGCCACCCCAAAATTTAGGCTGCACTGCTTACAAGGACCTCAACTTGGGTACACCTTAAATATCCCAGGAAATATAAAAATGGTTCAAAAAATTGTGGTACTTACGTACAATGGAATATCCCTCAGCCATGAAATCAATGTTATAAGACCAGTAGCAGCAAAATGGGTGGATTCAGGTACGATGATTCTTAGTGAAATAAGTCACACAGAAAAAGAAACTTATCATAAGATATCACTTATGAAGATCCTGTAAACATGGCTACACTTGAACTGAGTTAGGAAAGAGAACAGTGTCTCACATTTAGAAAACACTCTTATGCCTGCTTAAGGGGGAAGGAGAGGTGGGGTGATGCATAAAACCAGAGTTTGATATAAGCACAGGTACCGTTCCAAAAACCAACTATGGAATAGACAAGACCTACACCTTCCTCAGTGAAAGGGACACAAAACACCATATTTCCCGCAGAGGAATATATCTGACTAGTAAGAATCTTAAAACCTATGTATTGATATGTCTCCGTAAGGGAATCAAGTGTGTCTAGACTGGCATAAACATGGCGGCGAGAATCAGCTCAAACCCACTATAAAAAGTAATTTCAAAAACAAAACAAAAAAACTGGGAAATTCTTTACAATTCCTTCATGGTCTCTGATGAAACCTGGAATGACCCTATCTACAACGACAGATGGATGTGGCATAAGGCTGGACACTTGGGACTGAGAGGATTGGTGAGATTGGGTGAGCAAATGCAGACCCTTTAAAGCAATAATGCCTGGCACCCATCCATGTGTCCCAACTCTCCAGGTTGAAGGGAATATTACTACCGCTATAACATATACGGGAAACCTAGAGAACGGACACACAGTGACTACGAAAGGTTTCTAAAACTCAACGCATAGTCCCTCTCCTGGTGCTCCGGTTTTACTTTAAATCTGCTTTACTATCAACCTCCCAACTTGGAGAGACAGCCCCTTTAAGCTTCTGGTTCGCACAGGTTTCCAATTTGGCAAAGGATGAAAGGGAAGAGGGAGAACCAATGAGAGAGTAGCTGTTAGGCATTTGGACGGGCACATATCACTCTAACATCCCGGCAGGAAGAAGAATTAACCAAAGTCTCAGCCCCCCACCGGGAACCAGCATAGGTCCTGAACCAAAATTTTGGACTTTCGGTCAGCTCACCAAAAACGAGTTGAAAAATGGAGCTCAGGGGCACAGCAATTCACAAACTAGCCGAGTAATAAAGGACACCTATGGTCCAAAAATCTGTTGAGGGAAGGCTACGAGGCGGACTTGAAAGCGAGGCAGAATAGCAGGAAACAGATTTCAAGAGGTACGTTGGAATCGCCTTTAAAGCACAGGAAGAGGGGCACAACTTCGACAATGATGCACTTGGCCAAAAAGGGCGTATGCGTTTTCTCCTGAATATATTCAGGAGAAAACGCATACGCCCTTTTTGGCCAAGCAAGCAAGCGGGCAATGCAAATCTGCACTACAAAGAAGTATCACTTCCCACCGGTCAAAAGGGACATCCACAAAATGTGTAAAAACCAGAAAGGCAAGACAGGCCCTGCAGAAAAGGGAGCATTGTTATGTTGATGGGCGGGATGTAAATCGCCAACTGTCTCTCTGGAGGAGTGCATTGTGTTCCCTAAAACAAGTAATCAACAGAGCTACAGAGCCAAGGCCACTTCCAGTCTAGGGAATATACCTTGGGAAAACTGAAAATCAATAAGACAGAGCCACCCCAAAATTTAGGGCTGTAGTGCTTACAAGGACCTCAACTTGGGTACACCTTAAATATCCCAGGAAATATAAAAATGGTTCAAAAAATTGTGGTACTTACGAACGATGGAATATCCCTCAGCCATGAAATCAATGTCATAAGACCAGTAGCAGCAAAATGGGTGGATTCAGGTACGATGATTCTAAGTGAAATAAGTCACACAGAAAAAGAAACTTATCATAAGATATCACTTATGAAGATCCTGTAAACATGACTACACTTGAACTGAGTTAGGAAAGAGAACAGTGTCTCACATATAGAAAACACTCTTATGCCTGCTTAAGGGGGAAGGAGAGGTGGGGTGATGCATAAAACCAGAGTTTGATATAAGCACAGGTACCGTTCCAAAAACCAACTATGGAATAGACAAGACCTACACCTTCCTCAGTGAAAGGGACTCAAAACACCATATTTCCCGCAGAGGAATATATCTGACTAGTAAGAATCTTAAAACCTATGTATTGATATGTCTCCTTAAGGGAATCAAGTGTGTCTAGACTGGCATAAACATGGCAGCGAGAATCAGCTCAAACCCACTATAAAAAGGAATTTCAAAAACAAAACAAAAAAACTGTGAAATTCTTTACAATTCCTTCAGGGTCTCTGATGAAACCTGGAATGACCTTATCTACAACGACAGATGGATGTGGCATAAGGCTGGACACTTGGGACTGAGAGGATTGGTGAGATTGGGTGAGCAAATGCAGACCCTTTAAAGCACAAATGCCTGGCACACATTCCATGGGTCCCAACTCTCCAGGTTGAAGGGAATATTACTACAGTTATAACATGTACGGGAAACCTAGAGAACGGACACACTGTGAATACGGAAGGTTTCTAAAACTCAACGAATAATCCCTCTCCTGGTGCTCCGGTTTGACTTTCCATCTGCTTTACTATCAACCTCCCAACTTGGAGAGACAGCCCCTTTAACCTCCTGGTTCGCACAGGTTTCCAATTTGGCAGAGGATGAAAGGGAAGAGGGAGAACCAATGAGAGAGTAGCTGTTAGGCATTTGGACGGGCACATATCACTCTAACTTCCCGGCAGGAAGAAGAATTAACCAAAGTCTCAGCCACCCACCGGGAACCAGCATACGTCCTGAACCAAAATTTTGGACTTGCGGTCAGCTCACCAAAAACGAGTTGAAAAATGGCGCTCAGGGGCACAGCAATTCACAAACTGGCCAAGTAAAAAAGGACAACTATCGTCCAAAAATCAGTTGAGGGAAGGCAACGAGGTGGACTTGAATGCGAGGCAGAATAGCAGGAAACAGATTTCAAGAGGTACGTTGGAATCGCCTTTAAAGCACAGGAAGAGGGGCACAACTTCGACAATGATGCACTTGGCCAAAAAGGGCGTATGCGTTTTCTCCTGAATATATTCAGGAGAAAACACATACGCCCTTTTTGGCCTAGAAAGCAAGCGGGCAATGCAAATCTGAACTACAAAGAAGTGTCACTTCCCACCGGTCAAAATGGACATCCACAAAATGTGTAAAAACCAGAAAGGCAAGACAGGCCCTGGAGAACAGGGAGCCTTGTTATGCTGATGGGCGGGATGTAAATTGCCAACTGTCTCTCTGGAGGAGTGCATTGTGTTCCCTAAAACAAGTAATCAACAGAGCTACAGAGCCAAGGGCACTTCCAGTCTAGGGAATATACCTTGGGAAAACTGAAAATCAATAAGACAGAGCCACCCCAAAATTTAGGTCTGCACTGCTTACCAGGACCTCAACTTGGGTACACCTTAAATATCCCAGGAAATATAAAAATGGTTCAAAAAATTGTGGTACTTACGTACGATGGAATATCCCTCAACCATGAAATCAATGTCATAAGACCAGTAGCAGCAAAATGGGTGGATTCAGGTACGATGATTCTAAGTGAAATAAGTAACACAGAAAAAGAAACTTATCATAAGATATCACTTATGAAGATCCTGGAAACATGGCTACACTTGAACTGAGTTAGGAAAGAGAACAGTGTCTCACATTTAGAAAACACTCTTATGCCTGCTTAAGGGGGAAGGAGAGGTGGGGTGATGCATAAAACCAGAGTTTGATATAAGCACAGGTACCGTTCCAAAAACCAACTATGGAATAGACAAGACCTACACCTTCCTCAGTGAAAGGGACTCAAAACCCCATATTTCCCGCAGAGGAATATATCTGACTAGTAAGAATCTTAAAACCTATGTATTGATATATCTCCGTAAGGGAATCAAGTGTGTCTAGACTGGCATAAACATGACGGCGAGAATCAGCTCAAACCAAATATAAAAAGGAATTTCAAAAACAAAACAAAAAAACTGGGAAATTCTTTACAATTCCTTCATGGTCTGTGATGAAACCTGGAATGACCCTATCTACAACGACAGCTGGATGTGGCATAAGGAGGGACACTTGGGACTGAGAGGATTGGTGAGATTGTGTGAGCAAATGCAGACCCTTTAAAGCACAAATGCCTGCACCCATTCCATGGGTCCCAACTCTCCAGGTTGAAGGGAATATTACTACAGTTATAACATGTACGGGAAACCTAGAGAACGGACACACTGTGAATACGAAAGGTTTCTAAAACTCATCGAATAGTCCCTCTCTTGGTGCTCAGGTTTGACCTACCATCTCCTTTACTATCAATCTCCCAACTTGGAGAGACAGCCCCTTTAACCTCCTGGTTCACACAGGTTGCCCATTTGGCAGAGGATGAAAGGGAAGAGGGAGAACCAATGAGAGAGTAGCTGTTAGTCATTTGGACGGGCACATATCACTCTAACTTCCCGGCAGGAAGAAGAATTAACCAAAGTCTCAGCCCCCCACTGGGAACCAGTATAGGTCCTTAAACAAAATTTTGGACTTGCGGTCAGCTCACAAAAAACGAGTTGAAAAATGGAGCTCAGGGGCACAGCAATTCACAAACTGGCCGAGTAATAAAGGACAACTATCGTCCAAAAATCTGTTGAGGGAAGGCAACGAGGCGGACTTGAAAGGGAGGCAGAATAGCAGGAAACAGATTTCAAGAGGTACGTTGGAATCGCCTTTAAAGCACAGGAAGAGGGGCAGAACTTCAACAATGATGCACTTGGCCAAAAAGGGCGTAGGCGTTTTCTCCTGAATATATTCAGGAGAAAACGCATACATCCTTTTTGGCCAAGCAAGCAAGCGGGCAATGCAAATCGGCACTACAAAGAAGTATCACTTCTCACCGGTCAAAAGGGACATCCACAAAATGTGTAAAAACCAGAAAGGCAAGACAGGCCCTGGAGAACAGGGAGCCATATTATGCTGATGGGCTTCATGTAAATTGCCCACTGCCTCTCTGGAGGAGGGCATAGTGTTCCCTAAAACAAGTAAACAACAGAGCTACAGAGCCAAGGAAACTTCCAGTCTAGGGAATATACCTTGGGAAAACTGAAAATCAATAAGACAGTGCCACCCCAAAATTTAGGGCTGCACTGCTTACAAGGACCTAACTTGGGTACACCTTAAATATCCCAGGAAATATAAAAATGGTTCAAAAAATTGTGGTACTTACGTACGATGGAATATCCCTGATCAATGAAATCAATGTCATAAGACCAGTAGCAGCAAAATGGGTGGATTCAGGTACGATGATTCTAAGTGAAATAAGTCACAGAGAAAAAGAAACTTATCATAAGATATCACTTATGAAGATCCTGTAAACATGGCTACACTTGAACTGAGTTAGGAAAGAGAACAGTGTCTCACATTTAGAAAACACTCTTATGCCTGCTTAAGGGGGACGGTGAGGTTGGGTGATGCATAAAACCAGAGTTTGATATAAGCACAGGTACCGTTCCAAAAACCAACTATGGAATAGACAAGACCTACACCTTCCTCAGTGAAAGGGACTGAAAACCCCATATTTCCCGCAGAGCAATATATCTGACTAGTAAGAATCTTAAAACCTATGTATTGATATGTCTCCGTAAGGGAATCAAGTGTGTCTACACTGGCATAAACATGGCAGCGAGAATCAGCTCAAACCCACTATAAAAAGGAATTTCAAAAACAAAACAAAAAAACTGGGAAATTCTTTACAATTCCTTCAGGGTCTCTGATGAAACCTGGAATGACCCTATCTACAACGACAGCTGGATGTGGCATAAGGCTGGACACTTGGGACTGAGAGGATTGGTGAGATTGGGTGAGCAAATGCAGACCCTTTAAAGCAATAATTCATGGCACCCACTCCATGGGTCCCAACTCTCCAGGTTGAAGGGAATATTACTACAGTTATAACATGTACGGGAAAACAAGAGAATGGAAACACTGTGAATACGAAAGGTTTCTAAATCTCAACGAATAGTCCCTCTCCTGGTGCTCCGGTTTGACTTTCCATCTGCTTTACTATCAACCTCCCAACTTGGAGAGACAGCCCCTTTAACCTCCTGGTTCACACAGGTGGCCAATTTGGCAGAGGATGAAAGGGAAGAGGGAGAAGCAATAAGATAGTAGCTGTTAGACATTTGGACGGGCACATATCACTCTAACTTCCCGGCAGGAAGAAGAATTAACCAAAGTCTCAGCCACCCACCGGGAGCCAGTACAGCTCTTGAACCAAAATTTTGGACTTGCGGTCAGCTCACCAAAAACAAGTTGAAAAATGGAGCTCAGGGGCACAGCAATTCACAAACTGCCCGAGTAATAAAGGAAAACTATCGTCCAAAAATCAGTTGAGGGAAGGCAACGAGGCGGACTTGAAAGCCAGGCAGAATAGCAGGAAACAGATTCCAAGAGGTACGTTGGAATCGCCTTTAAAGCACAGGAAGAGGGGCACAACTTCAACAATGATGCACTTGGCCAAAAAGGGCGTATGCATTTTCTCCTGAATATATTCAGGAGAAAACGCATACGCCCTTTTTGGCCAAGCAATCAAGCAGGCAATGCAAATCTGCACTACAAAGAAGTATCACTTCCCACCGTTCAAAAGGGACATTCACAAAATGTGTAAAAACCAGAAAGGCAAGACAGGCCCTGGAGAACAGGGAGCCTTTTTATGCTGATGGGCGGTATGTAAATTGCCAACTGCCTCTCTGGAGGAGTGCATTGTGTTCCCTAAAACAAGTAAAGAACAGAGCTACAGAGCCAAGGGCACTTCCAGTCTAGGGAATATACCTTGGGAAAACTGAAAATCAATAAGACAGAGACACCCCAAAATTTAGGGCTGCACTGCTTACAAGGACCACAACTTGGGTACACCTTAAATATCCCAAGAAATATAAAAATGGTTCAAAAAATTGTGGTACTTACGTACGATGGAATATCCCTCAGCCATGAAATCAATGTCATAAGACCAGTAGCAGCAAAATGGGTGGATTCAGGTACGATGATTCTAAGTGAAATAAGTCACAGAGAAAAAGAAACTTATCATAAGATATCACTTATGAAGATCCTGTAAACATGGCTACACTTGAACTGAGTTAGGAAAGAGAACAGTGTCTCACATTTAGAAAACACTCTTATGCCTGCTTAAGGGGGAAGGAGAGGTGGGGTGATGCATAAAACCAGAGTTTGATATAAGCACAGGTACCGTTCCAAAAACCAACTATGGAATAGACAAGACCTACACCTTCCTCAGTGAAAGGGACTCAAAACCCCATATTTCCCGCAGAGGAATATATCTGACTAGTAAGAATCTTAAAACCTATGTATTGATATGTCTCCGTAAGGGAATCAAGTGTGTCTAGACTGGCATAAACATGGCAGCGAGAATCAGCTCAAACCCACTAAAAAAAGGAATTTCAATAACAAAACAAAAAAACTGGGAAATTCTTTACAATTCCTTCAGGGTTTCTAATAAAACCTGGAATGACCCTATCTACAACGACAGCTGGATGTGGCATAAGGCTGGACACTTGGGACTGAGAGGATTGGTGAGATTGGGTGTGCAAATGCAGACCCTTTAAAGCAATAATGCCTGGCACCCATTCCATAGGTCCCAACTCTCCAGGTTGAAGGGAATATTACTACAGCTATAACATGTACGGGAAACCCAGGGAACGGACACACAGTGAATACGAAAGGTTTCTAAAACTCAACGAATAGTCCCTCTCTTGGTGCTCCGGTTTGACTTTCCATCTGCTTTACTATCAACCTCCCAACTTGGAGAGACAGCCCCTTTAACCTCCTGGTTCGCACAGGTTTCCAATTTGGCAGAGGATGAAAGGGAAGAGGGAGAACCAATGATAGAGTAGCTGTTAGGCATTTGGACGGGCACATATCACTCTAACATCCCGGTAGGAAGAAGAATTAACCAAAGTCTCAGCCCCCCACCGGGAACCAGCATAGGTCCTGAACCAAAATTTTGGACTTGCGGTCAGCTCACCAAAAACGAGTTGAAAAATTGAGCTAAGGGGCACAGCAATTCACAAACAGTCTGAGTAATAAAGGACAACTATGGGCCAAAAATCTCTTGAGGGAAGGCAATGAGGCGGACTTGAAAGTGAGGCAGAATAGCAGGAAACAGATTTCAAGAGGTACGTTGGAATCGCCTTTAAAGCACAGGAAGAGGGGCACATCTTTGACAATGATGCACTTGGCCAAAAAGGGCGTATGTGTTTTCTCCTGAATATACTCAGGAGAAAACGCATACGCCTTTTTTGGCCAAGCAATCAAGCGGGCAATGCAAATCTGCACTACAAAGAAGTATCACTTCCCACCGGTCAAAAGTGACATCCACAAAATGTGTAAAAACCAGAAAGGCAAGACAGGCCCTGCAGAACAGGGAGCCTTGTTATGTTGATGGGCGGGATGTAAATTGCCAACTGTCTCTCTGGAGGAGTGCATTGTGTTCCCTAAAACAAGTAATCAACAGAGCTACAGAGCCAAGGGCACTTCCAGTCTAGGGAATATACCTTGGGAAACCTGAAAATCAATAAGACAGAGCCACCCCAAAATTTAGGACTGCAGTGCTTACAAGGACCTCAACTTGGGTACACCTTAAATATCCCAGGAAATATAAAAATGGTTCAAAAAATTGTGGTACTTACGTACGATGGAATATCCCTCAGCCATGAAATCAATGTCATAAGACCAGTAGCAGCAAAATGGGTGGATTCAGGTATGATGATTCTCAATGAAATAAGTCACACAGAAAAAGAAACTTATCATAAGATATCACTTATGAAGATCCTGTAAACATGGCTACACTTGAACTGAGTTAGGAAACAGAACAGTGTCTCACATTTAGAAAACACTCTTATGCCTGCTTAAGGGGGAAGGAGAGGTGGGGTGATGCATAAAACCAGAGTTTGATATAAGCACAGGTACCATTCCAAAAACCAACTATGGAATAGACAAGACCTACACCTTCCTCAGTGAAAGGGACTCAAAACCCCATATTTCCCGCAGAGGAATATATCTGACTAGTAAGAATCTTAAAACCTATGTATTGATATGTCTCCGTAAGGGAATCAAGTGTGTCTAGACTGACATAAACATGGCAGCCAGAATCAGCTGAAACCCACTATAAAAAGGAATTTAAAAAACAAAACAAAAAAAATGGGAAATTCTTTACAATGCCTTCTGAGTCTCTGATGAAACCTGGAATGACCCTATCTACACCGACAGCAGGATGTGACATAAGGCTGGACACTTGGGACTGAGAGGATTGGTGAGATTGGGTGAGCAAATGCAAACCCTTTAAAGCAATAATGCCTGGCACCCATTCCATGGGTCCCAACTCTCCAGGTTGAAGGGAATATTACTACCGCTATAACATGTACGGGAAACCTAGAGAACGGACACACTGTGAATACGAAAGGTTTCTAAAACTCAACGAATAGTCCCTCCCCTGATGCTCCGGTTTGACTTTCCGTCTGCTTTACTATAAACCTCCCAACTTGGAGAGACAGCCCCTTTAACCTCCTGGTTCGCACAGGTTGCCAATTTGGCAGAGGATGAAAGGGAAGAGGGAGAACCAATGAGAGAGTAGCTGTTAGGCATTTGGACGGGCACATATCACTCTAACTTCCCGGCAGGAAGAAGAATTAACCAAAGTCTCAGCCCCCCACCGGGAACCAGCATAGGTCCTGAACCAAAATTTTGGACTTGCGGTCAGCTCACCAAAAACGAGTTGAAAAATGGAGCTCAGGGGCACAGCAATTCACAAACTGGCCAAGTAAAAAAGGACAACTATCGTCCAAAAATCTGTTGAGGGAAGGCAACGAGGCAGACTTGAATGCGAGGCAGAAGAGCATGAAACAGATTTCAAGAGGTACGTTGGAATCGCCTTTAAAGCACAGGAAGAGGGGCACAACTTCGAAAATGATGCACTTGGCCAAAAAGGGCGTATGCGTTTTCTCCTGAATATATTCAGGAGAAAACGCATACGCCCTTTTTGGCCAAGCAAGCAAGCGGGCAATGCAAATGTGCACTACAAAGAAGTATCCCTTCCCACTGGTCAAAAGGCACATCCACAAAATGTGTAAAAACCAGAAAGGCAAGACAGGCCCTGGAGAACAGGGAGCCTTGTTATGCTGATGGGCGGGATGTAAATTGCCAACTGCCTCTCTGGAGGAGTGCATTGTGTTCCCTAAAACAAGTAAAGAACAGAGCTACAGAGCCAAGGGCACTTTCAGTCTAGGGAATATACCTTGGGAAAACTGAAAATCAATAAGACAGAGCCACCCCAAAATTTAGGGCTGCACTGCTTACAAGGACCTTAACTTGGGTACACCTTAAATATCCCAGGAAATATAAAATTGGATCAAAAAATTGTGGTACTTACGTACGATGGAATATCCCTCAGCCATAAAATCAATGTCATAACACCAGTAGCAGCAAATGGGTGGATTCAGGTACGATGATTCTAAGTGAAATAAGTCACAGAGAAAAAGAAACTTATCATAAGTTATCACTTATGAAGATCCTGTAAACATGGCTACACTTGAACTGAGTTAGGAAAGAGAACAGTGTCTCACATTTAGAAAACACTCTTATGCCTGCTTAAGGGGGAAGGAGAGGTGGGGTGATGCATAAAACCAGAGTTTGATATAAGCACAGGTACCGTTCCAAAAACCAACTATGGAATAGACAAGACCTACACCTTCCTTAGTGAAAGGGACTCAAAACCCCATATTTCCCGCAGAGGAATATATCTGACTAGTAGGAATCTTAAAACCTATGTATTGATATGTCTCCGTAAGGGAATCAAGTGTGTCTAGAATGGCATAAATATGGCAGCGAGAATCAGCTCAAACCCACTATAAAAAGGAATTTCAAAAATAAAACAAAAAAACTGGGAAATTCTTTACAATTCCTTCAGGGTCTCTGATGAAACCTGAAATGACCCTATCTACAATGACAGCTGGATGTGGCATAAGGCTGGACACTTGGGACTGAGAGGATTGGTGAGACTGGGCGAGCAAATGCAGACCCTTTAAAGCTATAATGCATGGCACACGTTCCATGGGTCCCAACTCTCCAGGTTGAAGGGAATATTACTACAGATATAACATGTACGGGAATCCTAGAGAATGGACACACTGTGAATACGAAAGGTTTCTAAAACTCAACGAATAGTCCCTCTCCTGGTGCTCCGGTTTGACTTTCCATCTGCTTTATTATGAACCTCCCAACTTGGAGAGACAGCCCCTTTAACCTCTTGGTTCGCACAGGTTGCCAATTTGGCAGAGGATGAAAGGGAAGAGGGAGAACCAATGAGAGAGTAGCTGTTAGGCTTTTGGACGGGCACATATCACTGTAATTTCCCGGCAGGAAGAAGAATTAACCAAAGTCTCAGCCACCCACCGGGAATCAGTATAGATCCTGAACCAAAATTTTGGACTTGCGGTCAGCTCACCAAAAACGAGTTGAAAAATGGAGCTCAGGGGCACAGCCATTCACAAACAGGCCGAGTAATAAAGGAGAACTATAGTCCAAAAATCTGTTGAGGGAAGGCAACGAGGCGGACTTGAAAGCCAGGCAGAATAGCAGGAAACAGATTTCAAGAGGTACGTTGGAATCGCCTTTAAAGCACAGGAAGAGGGGCACAATTTCGACAATGATGCACTTGGCCAAAAAGGGTGTATGCGTTTTCTCCTGAATATAGTCAGGAGAAAACGCATAGGCCCTTTTTGGCCAAGCAAGCAAGCGGGCAATGCAAATCTGCACTACAAAGAAGTATCACTTCCCACTGGTCAAAAGGGACATCCAAAAAATGTGTAAAAACCAGAAAGGCAAGACAGGCCCTGGAGAACAGGGAGCCTTGTTATGCTGATGGGCGGGATGTAAATTGCCAACTGCCTCTCTCGAGGAGTGCATTGTGTTCCCTAAAACAAGTAAACAACAGAGCTACAGAGCCAAGGGCACTTCCAGTCTAGGGAATATATCTGGGAAAAACTGAAAATCAATAAGACAGAGCCACCCCAAAATTTAGGGCTGCACTGCTTACAAGGACCTCAACTTGGGTATACCTTAAATATCCCAGGAATTATAAAATTGGTTCAAAAAATTGTGGTACTTACGTACGATGGAATATCCCTCAGCCATGAAATCAATGTCATAAGACCAGTAGCAGCAAAATGGGTGGATTCAGGTACGATGATTCTAAGTGAAATAAGTCACAGAGAAAAAGAAACTTATCATAAGATATCACTTATGAAGATCCTGTAAACATGGCTACACTTGAACTGAGTTAGGAAAGAGAACAGTGTCTCACATTTAGAAAACACTCTTATGCCTGCTTAAGGGGGAAGGAGAGGTGGGGTGATGCATAAAACCAGAGTTTGATATAAGCACAGGTACCGTTCCAAAAACCAACTATGGAATAGACAAGACCTACACCTTCCTCAGTGAAAGGGACTCAAAACCCCATATTTCCCGCAGAGGAATATATCTGACTAGTAAGAATCTTAAAACCTATGTATTGATATGTCTCTGTAAGGGAATCAAGTGTGTCTAGACTGGCATAAACATGGCAGCGAGAATCAGATCAAACCCACTATAAAAAGGAATTTCAAAAATAAAACAAAAAAACTGGGAAATTCTTTACAATTCCTTCAGGGTGTGTGATGAAACCTGGAATGACCCTATCTACAACGACAGCTGGATGTGGCATAAGGCTGGACACTTGGGACTGAGAGGATTGGTGAGATTGGGTGAGCAAATGAAGACCCTTTAAAGCAATAATGCATGGCACACATTCCATGGGTCCCAACTCTCCAGGTTGAAGGGAATATTACTACAGATATAACATGTACGGGAATCCTAGAGAATGGACACACTGTGAATACGAAAGGTTTCTAAAACTCAACGAATAGTCCCTCTCCTCGTGCTCCGGTTTGACTTTCCATCTGCTTTACTATCAACCTCCCAACTTGGAGAGACAGCCCCTTTAACCTCCTGTTTCACACAGGTTGCCAATTTGGCAGAGGATGAAAGGGAAGAGGGAGAACCTATGAGAGAGTAGCTGTTAGGCATTTGGACGGGCACATATCACTGTAATTTCCCGGCAGGAAGAAGAATTAACCAAAGTCTCAGCCACCCACCGGGAATCAGTATAGATCCTGAACCAAAATTTTGGACTTGCGGTCAGCTCACCAAAAACGAGTTGAAAATTGGAGCTCAGGGGCACAGCAATTCACAAACTGGCCGAGTAATAAAGGACAACTATCGTCCAAAAATCTGTTGAGGGAAGGCAACGAGGCGGACTTGAAAGCGAGGCAGAATAGCAGGAAACAGATTTCAAGAGGTACGTTGGAATCGCCTTTAAAGCACAGGAAGAGGGGCACAACTTCGACAATGATGCACTTGGCCAAAAAGGGCGTATGCGTTTTCTCCTGAATATATTCAGGAGAAAACGCATACGCCCTTTTTGGCCAAGCAAGCAAGTGGGCAATGCAAATCTGCACTACAAAAAAGTATCACTTCCCACCGGTCAAAAGGGACATCCACAAAATGTGTAAAAACCAGAAAGGCAAGACAGGCCCTGGAGAACAGGGAGCCTTGTTATGCTGATGGGCGGGATGTAAATTGCCAACTGCCTCTCTGGAGGAGTGCATTGTGTTCCCTAAAACAAGTAAACAACAGAGCTACAGAGCCAAGGGCTCTTCCAGTCTAGGGAATATATCTTGGGAAAACTGAAAATCAAAAAGACACAGCCACCCCAAAATTTAGGGCTGCACTGCTTACAAGGACCTCAACTTGGGTACACCTTAAATATCCCAGGAAATATAAAAATGGTTCAAAAAATTGTGGTACTTACGTACGATGGAATATTCCTCAGCCATGAAATCAATGTCATAAGACCAGTAGCAGCAAAATGGGTGGATTCAGGTACGATGATTCTAAGTGAAATAAGTCACAGAGAAAAAGAAACTTATCATAAGATATCACTTATGAAGATCCTGGAAACATGGCTACACTTGAACTGAGTTAGGAAAGAGAACACTGTCTCACATTTAGAAAACACTCTTATGCCTGCTTAAGGGGGAAGGAGAGGTGGGGTGATGCATAAAACCAGAGTTTGATATAAGCACAGGTACCGTTCCAAAAACCAACTATGGAATAGACAAGACCTACACCTTCCTCAGTGAAAGGGACTCAAAACCCCATATTTCCCGCAGAGGAATATATCTGACTAGTAAGAATCTTAAAACCTATGTATTGATATGTCTCCATAAGGGAATCATGTGTGTCTAGACTGGGATAAATTTGGCAGCGAGAATCAGCTCAAACCCACTATAAAAAGGAATTTCAAAAATAAAACCAAAAAACTGGGAAATTCTTTACAATTCCTTCAGGGTCTCTGATGAAACCTGAAATGACCCTATCTACAATGACAGCTGGATGTGGCATAAGGCTGGACACTTTGGACTGAGAGGATTGGTGAGATTGGGTGAACAAATGCAGACCATTTAAAGCAATAATGCATGGCACACGTTCTATGGGTCCCAACTCTCCAGGTTGAAGGGAATATTACTACAGTTATAACATGTACGGGATACCTAGAGAACGGACACACTGTGAATACGAAAGGTTTCTAAAACTCAACGAATAGTCCCTCTCCTGGTGCTCCGGTTTGACTTTCCACCTGCTTTACTATCAACCTCCGAACTTGGAGAGACAGCCCCTTTAACCTCTTGGTTCGCACAGGTTGCCAATTTGGCAGAGGATGAAAGGGAAGAGGGAGAACCAATGAGAGAGGAGCTGTTAGGCATTTGGACGGGCACATATCACTCTAACATCCCGGCAGGAAGAAGAATTAACCAAAGTCTCAGCCCCCCACAGGGAACCAGCATATGTCCTGAACCAAAATTTTGGACCTGCGGTCAGCTCACCAAAAACGAGTTGAAAAATGGAGCTCAGGGGCACAGCAATTCACAAACTGGCCGAGTAATAAAGGACAACTATCGTCCAAAAATCTGTTGAGGGAAGGCAACGAGGTGGACTTGAAAGCGAGGCAGAATAGCAGGAAACAGATTTAAAGAGGTACGTTGGAATCGCCTTTAAAGCACAGGAAGAGGGGCACAACGTCGACAATGATGCACTTGGCCAAAAAGGGCGTATGCGTTTTCTCCTGAATATATTCAGGAGAAAACGCATACGCCCTTTTTGGCCAAGCAAGCAAGCGGGCAATGCAAATCTGCACTACAAAGAAGTATCACTTCCCACCGGTCAAAAGGGACATCCACAAAATGTGTAAAAATCAGAAAGGCAAGACAGGCCCAAGAGAACAGGGAGCCTTGTTATGCTGATGGGCGGGATGTAAATTGCCAACTGCCTCTCTGGAGGAGTGCATTGTGTTCCCTAAAACAAGTAAACAACAGAGCTACAGAGCCAAGGGCACTTCCAGTCTAGGGAATATACCTTGGGAAAACTGAAAATCAAAAAGACACAGCCACCCCAAAATTTAGGGCTGCACTGCTTACAAGGACCTCAACTTGGGTACACGTTAAGTATCCCAGGAAATATAAAAATGGTTCAAAAAATTGTGGTACTTACGTACGATGGAATATCCCTCAGCCATGAAATCAATGTCATAAGACCAGTAGCAGCAAAATGGGTGGATTCAGGTACGATGATTTTAAGTGAAATAAGTCACACAGAAAAAGAAACTTATCATAAGATATCACTTATGAAGATCCTGTAAACATGGCTACACTTGAACTGAGTTAGGAAAGAGAACACTGTCTCACATTTAGAAAATACTCTTATGCCTGCTTAAGGGGGAAGGAGAGGTGGGGTGATGCATAAAACCAGAGTTTTATATAAGCACAGGTACCGTTCCAAAAACCAACTATGGAATAGACAAGACCTACACCTTCCTCAGTGAAAGGGACTCAAAACCCCATATTTCCTGCAGAGGAATATATCTGACTAGTAAGAATCTTAAAACCTATGTATTGATATGTGTCCGTAAGGGAATCAAGTTTGTCTATACTGGGATAAATATGGCAGCGAGAATCAGCTCAAACCCACTATAAAAAGGAATTTCAAAAATAAAACCAAAAAACTGGGAAATTCTTTACAATTCCTTCAGGGTCTCTGATGAAACCTGAAATGACCCTATCTACAATGACAGCTGGATGTGGCATAAGGCTGGACACTTTGGACTGAGAGGATTGGTGAGATTGGGTGAACAAATGCAGACCATTTAAAGCAATAATGCATGGCACACATTCCATGGGTCCCAACTCTCTAGGTTGAAGGGAATATTACTAGAGATATAACATGTACGGGAAACCTAGAGAACGGACACACTGTGAATACGAAAGGTTTCTAAAACTCAACGAATAGTCCCTCTCCTGGTGCTCTGGTTTGACTTTCCACCTGCTTTACTATCAACCTCCCAACTTGGAGAGACAGCCCCTTTAACCTCCTGGTTCGCACAGGTTGCCAATTTGGCAGAGGATGAAAGGGAAGAGGGAGAACCAATGAGAGAGTAGCTGTTAGGCATTTGGAAGGGCACATATCACTCTAACTTCCCGGCAGGAAGAAGAATTAACCAAACTCTCAGCCACCCACTGGGAACCAGCATAGTTCCTGAACCAAAATTTTGGACTTGCGGTCAGCTCACCAAAAACGAGTTGAAAAATGGAGCTCAGGGGCACAGCAATACACAAACTAGCCGAGTAATAAAGGATAATTATCGTCCCAAAATCTGTTGAGGGAAGGCAACGAGGCGGACTTGAAAGCGAGGCAGAATAGCAGGAAACAGATTTCAAGAGGCACGTTGGAATCGCCTTAAGGCACAGGAAGAGGGGCACAACTTCGACAATGATGCACTTGGCCAAAAAGGGCGTATGTGTTTTCTCCTGAATATATTCAGGATAAAACGCATACGCCCTTTTTGGCCAAGCAAGCAAGCGGGCAATGCAAATCTGCACTACAAAGAAGTATCACTTCCCACCGGTCAAAAGGGACATCCACAAAATGTGTAAAAACCAGAAAGGCAAGACAGGCCCTGGAGAACAGGGAGCCTTGTTATGCTGATGGGCAGGATGTAAATTGCCAACAGCCTCTCTGGAGGAGTGCATTGTGTTCCCTAAAACAAGTAAACAACAGAGCTACTGAGCCAAGGGCACTTCCAGTCTAGGGAATATACCTTGGGAAAACTGAAAATCAATAAGACAGAGCCACCCCAAAATTTAGGGCTGCACTGCTTACAAGGACCTCAACTTGGGTACACCTTAAATATTCCAGGAAATATAAAAATGCTTCGAAAAATTGTGGTACTTACGTACGATGGAATATCCCTCAGCCATGAAATCAATGTCATAAGACCAGTAGCAGCAAAATGGGTGGATTCAGGTACGATGATTCTAAGTGAAATAAGTCACACAGAAAAACAAACTTATCATAAGATATCACTTATGAAGATCCTGTAAACATGGCTACACTTGAACTGAGTTAGGAAAGAGAACAGTGTCACACATTTAGAAAAGACTCTTATGCCTGCTTAAGGGGGAAGGAGAGGTGGGATGATGCATAAAACCAGAGTTTGATATAAGCATAGGTACCGTTCCAAAAACCAACTATGGAATAGAAAAGACCTACACCTTCCTCAGTGAAAGGGACTCAAAACCCCATATTTCCCGCAGAGGAATATATCTGACTAGTAAGAATCTTCAAACCTATGTATTGATATGTCTCTGTAAGGGAATCAAGTGTGTCTAGACTGGCATAAACATGGCAGCGAGGATCAGCTCAAACCCACTATAAAAAGGAATTTCAAAAACAAAACAAAAAAACTGGGAAATTCTTTACAATTCCTTCAGGGTCTCTGATGAAACCTGGAATGACCCTATCTACAACGACAGCTGGAGGTGGCATAAGGCTGGACATTGGGACTGACAGGATTAGTGAGATTGGGTAAGCAAATGCAGACCCTTTAAAGCAATAATGCATGGCACCCATTCCATGGGTCCCAACTCTCCAGGTTGAAGGGAATATTACTACAGTTATAACTTGTACGGTAAACCTAGAGAACGGACACACTGTGAATACGAAAGGTTTCTAAACCTCAACGAATACTCCCTCTCCTGGTGCTCCGGTTTGACTTTCCATCTGCTTTACTATCAACCTCCCAACTTGGAGAGACAGCCCCTTTAACCTCCTGGTTCGCACAGGTTGCCAATTTGGCAGAGGATGAAAGGGATGAAGGAGAACCAATGAGAGAGTAGCTGTTAGGCATTTGGACGGGCACATATCACTGTAATTTCCCGGCAGGAAGAAGAATTAACCAAAGTCTCATCCACCCACTGGGAACCAGTATAGGTCCTGAACCAAAATTTTGGACTTGCGGTCAGCTCACCAAAAACGAGTTGAAAAATGGAGCTCAGGTGCACAGCAATTCACAAACTGGCCGAGTAATAAAGGACAACTATCGTCCAAAAATCTGTTGAGGGAAGGCAACGAGGTGGAGTTGAAAGCGAGGCAGTATAGCAAGAAACAGATTTCAAGAGGTACGTTGGAATCGCCTTTAAAGCACAGGAAGAGGGGCACAACTTCGACAATGATGCACTTGGCCAAAAAAGGCATATGCGTTTTCTCCTGAATATATTCAGGAGAAAACGCATACGGCCTTTTTGGCCAAGCAAGCAAGCGGGAAATGCAAATCTGCACTACAAATGTGTATCACTTCCCACAGGTCAAAAGGGACATCCACAAAATGTGTAAAAACCAGAAAGGCAAGACAGGCCCTGGAGAACAGGGAGCCTTGTTATGCTGATGGGCGGGATGTAAATTGCCAACTGCCTCTCTGGAGGAGTGCATTCTGTTCTCTAAAACAATAAACAACAGAGCTACAGAGCCAAGGGCACTTCCAGTCTAGGGAATATACCTTGGGAAAACTGAAAATCAATAAGACAGAGCCACCCCAATATTTAGGGCTGCACTGCTTACAAGGACCTCAACTTGGGTACACCTTAAATATCCCAGGAAATATAAAAATGGTTCAAAAAATTGTGGTACTTACGTACGATGGAATATACCTCAGCCATGAAATCAATGACATAAGACCAGTAGCAGCAAAATGGGTGGATTCAGGTACGATGATTCTAAGTGAAATAAGTCACACAGAAAAAGAAACTTATCATAAGATATCACTTATGAAGATCCTGTAAACATGGCTACACTTGAACTGAGTTAGGAAAGAGAACAGTGTCTCACATTTAGAAAACACTCTTATGCCTGCTTAAGGGGGAAAGAGAGGTGGGGTGATGCATAAAACCAGAGTTTGATATAAGCACAGGTACCGTTCCAAAAACCAACTATGGAATAGACAAGACCTACACCTTCCTCAGTGAAAGGGACTCAAAACACCATATTTCCCGCAGAGGAAAATATCTGACTAGTAAGAATCTTAAAACCTATGTATTGATATGTCTCCATAAGGGAATCAAGTGTGTCTAGACTGGCATAAACATGGCAGCGAGAATCAGCTCAAACCCACTATAAAAAGGAATTTCAAAAACAAAACAAAAAAACTGGGAAATTCTTTACAATTCCTTCAGGGTCTCTGATGAAACCTGGAATGACCCTATGTACAACGACAGCTGGATGTGGCATAAGGAGGGACACCTGGGACTGAGACGATTGGTGAGATTGGGTGAGCAAATGCAGACCCTTTAAAGCAATAATGCATGGCACCCATTCCATGGGTCCCAACTCTCCAGGTAGAAGGGAATATTACTACAGTTATAACATGTACGGGAAACATAGAGAATGGACAAACTGTGAATACGAAAGGTTTCTAAACCTCAACGAATAGTCCCTCTCCTGGTGCTCCGGTTTGACTTTCCATCTGCTTTACTATCAACCTCCCAACTTGGAGAGACAGCCCCTTTAACCTCCTGGTTCGCACAGGTTGCCAATTTGGCAGAGGATGAAAGGGAAGAGGGAGAACCAATGAGAGAGTAGCTGTTAGGCATTTGGACGGGCACATATCACTGTAATTTCCCGGCAGGAAGAGGTATTAACCAAAGTCTCAGCCACCCACCGGGAACCAGTATAGGTCCTGAACCAAAATTTGGGACTTGCGGTCAGCTCACCTAAAATGAGTTGAAAAATGGAGCTCAGGGGCACAGCAATTCACAAACTGGCCGAGTAATAAAGGACAACTATCGTCCAAAAATCTGTTGAGGGAAGGCAACGAGGCGGACTTGAAAGCGAGGCAGAATAGCAGGAAACAGATTTCAAGAGGTACGTTGGAATCGCCTTTAAAGCACAGGAAGAGGGGCACAACTTCGACAATGATGCACTTGGCCAAAAAGGCGTATGCGTTTTCTCCTGAATATATTCAGGAGAAAACGCATACGCCCTTTTTGGCCAAGCAAGCAAGCGGGCAATGCAAATCTGCCCTACAAAGAAGTATCACTTCCCACCGGTCAAAAGGGACATCCACAAAATGTGTAAAAACCAGAAAGGCAAGACAGGCCCTGGAGAACAGGGAGCCTTGTTATGCTGATGGGCGGGATGTAAATTGCCAACTGCCTCTCTGGAGGAGTGCATTGTGTTCCCTAAAACAAGTAAAGAACAGAGCTACAGAGCCAAGGGCACTTTCAGTCTAGGGAATATACCTTGGGAAAACTGAAAATCAATAAGACAGAGCCACCCCAAAATTTAGGGCTGCACTGCTTACAAGGACCTCAACTTGGGTACACCTTAAATATCCCAGGAAATATAAAAATGGTTCAAAAAATTGTGGTACTTACGTACGATGGAATATACCTCAGCCATGAAATCAATGACATAAGACCAGTAGCAGCAAAATGGGTGGATTCAGGTACGATGATTCTAAGTGAAATAAGTCCCACAGAAAAAGAAACTTATCATAAGATATCACTTATGAAGATCCTGTAAATATGGCTATACTTGAACTGAGTTAGGAAAGAGAACAGTGTCTCACATTTAGAAAACACTCTTATGCGTGCTTAAGGGGGAAAGAGAGGTGGGGTGATGCATAAAACCAGAGTTAGATATAAGCACAGGTACCGTTCCAAAAACCAGCTATGGAATAGACAAGACCTACACCTTCCTCAGTGAAAGGGACTCAAAACCCCATATTTCCCGCAGAGGAATATATCTGACTAGTAAGAATCTTAAAACCTATGTATTGATATGTCTCCGTAAGGGAATCAAGTGTGTCTAGACTGGCATAAACATGGCAGCGAGAATCAGCTCAAACCCACTATAAAAAGGAATTTCAAAAATAAAACAAAACAACTGGGAAATTCTTTACAATTCCTTCAGGGTCTCTGATGAAACCTGGAATGACCCTATCTACAACGACAGCTGGATGTGGCATAAGGCTGGACACTTGGGACTGAGAGGACTGGTGAGATTGGGGGAGAAATGCAGACCCTTTAAAGCAATAATGCATGGCACACATTCCATGGGTCCCAACTCTCCTGGTTGAAGGGAATATTACTACAGTTATAACATGTACGGTAAACCTAGAGAACGGACACACTGTGAATACGAAAGGTTTCTAAACCTCAACGAATACTCCCTCTCCTGGTGCTCCGGTTTGACTTTCCATCTGCTTTCTATCAACCTCCCAACTTGGAGAGACAGCCCCTTTAACCTCCTGGTTCGCACAGGTTGCCAATTTGGCAGAGGATGAAAGGGAAGAGGGAGAGCCAATGAGAGAGTAGCTGTTAGGCATTTGGATGGGCACATATCACTGTAATTTCCCGGCAGGATGAAGAATTAACCAAAGTCTCAGCCACCCACCGGGAACCAGTATAGGTCCTGAACCAAAATTTTGGACCTGTGGTCAGCTCACCAAAAACGAGTTGAAAAATGGAGCTCAGGGGCACAGCAATTCACAATCTGGCCGAGTAATAAAGGACAACTATCGTCCAAAAATCTGTTGAGGGAAGGCAACGAGGCGGACTTGAAAGCGAGGCAGAATAGCAGGAAACAGATTTCAAGAGGTACGTTCGAATCGCCTTTAAAGCACAGGAAGAGGGGCACAACTTCGACAATGATGCACTTGGCCAAAAAGGGCATATGCGTTTTCTCATGAATATATTCAGGAGAAAACGCATATGCCCTTTTTGGCCAAGCAAGCAAGCGGGCAATGCAAATCTGCACTACAAAGAAGTATCACTTCCCACCTGTCAAAAGGGACATCCACAAAATGTGTAAAAACCAGAAAGGCAAGACAGGCCCTGGAGAACAGGGAGCCTTGTTATTCTGATGGGTGGGATGTAAATTGCCAACTGCCTCTCTGGAGGAGTGCATTGTGTTCCCTAAAACAAGTAAGCAACAGAGCTACAGAGCCAAGGGCACTTCCAGTCTAGGGAATATACCTTGGGAAAACTGAAAATCAATAAGACAGAGCCACCCCAAAATTTAGGGCTGCACTGCTTACAAGGACCTCAACTTGGGTACACCTTAAATATCCCAGGAAATATAAAAATGGTTCAAATAATTGTGGTACTTACGTACGATGGAATATCCCTCAGCCATGAAATCAATGACATAAGACCAGTAGCCGCAAAATGGGTGGATTCAGGTACGATGATTCTAAGTGAAATAAGTCACAGAGAAAAAGAAACTTATCATAAGATATCACTTATGAAGATCCTGTAAATATGGCTACACTTGAACTGAGTTAGGAAAGAGAACAGTGTCTCACATTTAGAAAACACTATTATGCGTGCTTAAGGGGGAAAGAGAGGTGGGGTGATGCATAAAACCAGAGTTTGATGTAAGCACAGGTACCGTTCCAAAAACCAACTATGGAATAGACAAGATCTACACCTTCCTCAGTGAAAGGGACTCAAAACCCCATATTTCCCGCAGAGGAATATATCTGACTAGTAAGAATCTTAAAACCTATGTATTGATATGTCTCCATAAGGGAATCAAGTGTGTCTAGACTGGCATAAACATGGCAGCGAGGATCAGCTCAAACCCACTAAAAAAAGGAATTTCAATAACAAAACAAAAAAACTGGGAAATTCTTTACAATTCCTTCAGGGTCTCTGATGAAACCTGGAATGACCCTATCTACAATGACAGCTGGATGTGGCATAAGGCTGGACACATGGGACTGAGAGGATTGGTGAGATTGGGTGAGAAAATGCAGACCCTTTAAAGCAATAATGCATGGCACCCATTCCATGGGTCCCAACTCTCCAGGTTGAAGGGGATATTACTACAGTTATAACATGTACGAGAAACCTAGAGAACGGACACACTGTGAATATGAAAGGTTTCTAAAACTCAACTAATAGTCCCTCTCCTGGTGCTCCGGTTTGACTTTCCATCTGCTTTACTATCAATCTCCCAACTTGGAGAGACAGCCCCTTCAACCTCCTGGTTCACACAGGTTTACAATTTGGCAGAGGATGAAAGGGAAGAGGGAGAACCAATGAGAGAGTAGCTGTTAGGTATTTGGTCGGGCACATATCACTCTAACTTCCCGCAAGGGAGAAGAATTAACCAAAGTCTCAGCCCCCCACCGGGAACCAGTATAGATCCTGAACCAAAATTTTGGACTTGCGGTCAGCTCACCAAAAACGAGTTGAAAAATGGAGCTCAGGGGCACAGCAATTCACAAACTGGCCGAGTAATAAAGGACAACTATCGTCCAAAAATCTGTTGAGGGAAGGCAACGAGGCGGACTTGAAAGCGAGGCAGAATAGCAGGAAAGAGATTTCAAGAGGTACGTTGGAATCGCCTTTAAAGCACAGGAAGAGGGGCACAACTTCGACAATGATGCACTTGGCCAAAAAGGGCGTATGCGTTTTCTCCTGAATATATTCAGGAGAAAACGCATACGCCCTTTTTGGCCAAGCAAGCAAGCGGGCAATGCAAATGTGCACTACAAAGAAGTATCACTTCCCACCGGTCAAAAGGGACATCCACAAAATGTGTAAAAACCAGAAAGGCAAGACAGGCCCTGGAGAACAGGGAGCCTTGTTATGCTGATGGGCGGGATGTAAATTGCCAACTGCCTCTCTGGAGGAGTGCATTGTGTTCCCTAAAACAAGTAAAGAACAGAGCTACAGAGCCAAGGGCACTTTCAGTCTAGGGAATATACCTTGGGAAAACTGAAAATCAATAAGACAGAGCCACCCCAAAATTTAGGGCTGCACTGCTTACAAGGACCTCAACTTGGGTACACCTTAAATATCCCAGGAAATATAAAAATGGTTAAAAAAATTGTGGTACTTACGTACGATGGAATATCCCTCAACCATGAAATCAATGTCATAAGAACAGTAGCAGCAAAATGGGTAGATTCAGCTACGATGATTGTAAGTGAAATAAGTCACAGAGAAAAAGAAACTTATCATAAGATATCACTTATGAAGATCCTGTAAACATGGCTACACTTGAACTGAGTTAGGAAAGAGAACAGTGTCTCACATTTAGAAAACACTCTTATGCCTGCTTAAGGGGGAAGGAGAGGTGGGGTGATGCATAAACCCAGAGTTTGATATAAGCACAGGTACCGTTCCAAAAACCAACTATGGAATAGACAAGACCTACACCTTCCTCAGTGAAAGGGACTCAAAACCCCATATTTCCCGCCGAGGAATATATCTGACTAGTAAGAATCTTAAAACCTATGTATTGATATGTCTCCGTAAGGGAATCAAGTGTGTCTAGACTGGCATAAACATGGCAGCGAGAATCAGCTCAAACCCACTATAAAAAGGAATTTCAAAAACAAAACAAAAAAACTGGGAAATTCTTTACATTTCCTTCTGGGTCTCTGATGAATCCTGGAATGACCCTATCTACAACCACAGCTGGATGTGGCATAAGGCTGGACACATGGGACTGAGACGATTGGTGAGATTTGGTGAGCAAATGCAGACCCTTTAAAGCAATAATGCATGGCACCCATTCCATGGGTCCCAACTCTCTAGGTTGAAGGGAATATTACTACAGATATAACATGTACTGGAAACCTAGAGAATGGACACACTGTGAATACGAAAGGTTTCTAAAACTCAACGAATAGTCCCTCTCTTGGTGCTCCGGTTTGACTTTCCACCTAATTTACTATCAACCTCCCAACTTGGAGAGACAGCCCCTTTAACCTCCTGGTTCGCACAGGTTGCCAATTTGGCAGAGGATGAAAAGGAAGAGGGAGAACCAATGAGAAATTAGCTGTTAGGCATTTGGACGGGCACATATCACTGTAATTTCCTGGCAGGAAGAAGAATTAACCAAAGTATCAGCCAACCACCGGGAACCAGTATAGGTCCTGAACCAAAATTTTGGACTTGCGGTCAGCTCACAAAAAACGAGTTGAAAAATGGAGCTCAGGGGCACAGCAATTCACAAACTGGCCGAGTAATAAAGGACAACTATCGTCCAAAAATCAGTTGAGGGTAGGCAACGAGGCGGACTTGAAAGCGAGGCAGAATAGCCGGAAACATATTTCAAGAGGTACGTTGGAATCGCCTTTAAAGCACAGGAAGAGGGGCACAACTTCGATAATGATGCACTTGGCCAAAAAGTGTGTATGTGTTTTCTCCTGAATATATTCAGGGGAAAACGCATACGCCCTTTTTGGCCAAGCAAGCAATCGGGCAATGCAAATCTGCACTACAAAGAAGTATCACTTCCCACCGGTCAACAGGGACATCCACAAAATGTGTAATAATCAAAAACGCAAGACAGGCCCTGGAGAACAGGGAGCCTTGTTATGCTGATGGGCGGGATGTAAATTGCCAACTGCCCCTCTGGAGGAGTGCATTGTGTTCTCTAAAACAAGTAAAGAACAGAGCTACAGAGCCAAGGGCACTTCCAGTCTAGGGAATATACCTTGGGAAAACTGAAAATCAATAAGACAGAGCCACCCCAAAATTTAGGGCTGCACTGCTTACAAGGACCTCAACTTGGGTACACCTTAAGTATCCCAGGAAATATAAAAATGGTTCAAAAAATTGTGGTACTTACGTACGATGGAATATCCCTCAGCCATGAAATCAATGTCATAAGACCAGTAGGAGCAAAATGGGTGGATTCAGGTACGATGATTCTAAGTGAAATAAGTCACAGAGAAAAAGAAACTTATCATAAGATATCACTTATGAAGATCCTGTAAACATGGCTACACTAGAACTGAGTTAGGAAAGAGAACAGTGTCTCACATTTAGAAAACACTGTTATGCCTGCTTAAGGGGGAAGGAGAGGTGGGGTGATGCATAAAACCAGACTTTGATATAAGCACAGGTACCGTTCCAAAAACCAACTATGGAATAGACAAGACCTACACCTTCCTCAGTGAAAGGGACTCAAAACCCCATATTTCCCGCCGAGGAATATATCTGACTAGTAAGAATCTTAAAACCTATGTATTGATATGTCTCCGTAAGGGAATCAAGTGTGTCTAGACTGGCATAAACATGGCAGTGAGAATCAGCTCAAACCCACTATAAAAAGGAATTTCAAAACAAAACAAAAAAACTGGGAAATTCTTTACAATTCCTTCAGGGTCTCTGATGAAACCTGGAATGACCCTATCTACAACGACAGCTGGATGTGGCATAAGGCTGGACACTTGGGACTGAGAGGATTGGTGAGTTTGTGTGAGCAAATGCAGACCCTTTAAAGCAATAATGCCTGGCACCCATTCCATTGGTCGCAACTCTCCAGGTTGAAGGGAATATTACTACAGTTATAACATGTACGGGAAACCTAGAGAACAGACACACTGTGAATATGAAAGGTTTCTAAAACTCAACGAATAGATCCTCCCATGGTGCTCCGGTTTGACTTTCCATCTGCTTTACTATCAATCTCCCAACTTGGAGAGACAGCCCCTTTAACCTCCTGGTTCGCACAGGTTTCCAATTGGGCAGAGGATGAAAGGGAAGTGGGAGAACCAATGAGAGAGTAGCTGTTAGGCATTTGGACGGGCACATATCACTCTAACTTCCCGGCAGGAAGAAGTATTAACCAAAGTCTCAGCCCCCCACCGGGAACCAGCATATGTCCTGAACCAAAATTTTGGACTTGCGGTCAGCTCACCGAAAACGAGTTGAAAAATGGAGCTCAGGGGCACAGCAATTCACAAACTGGCCGAGTAATAAAGGACAACTATCGTCCAAAAATCTGTTGAGGGAAGGCAACGAGGCGGACTTGAAAGCGAGGCAGAATAGCAGGAAACAGATTTCAGGAGGTACGTTGGAAGCGCCTTTAAAGCACAGGAAGAGGGGCACAACTTCGACAATGATGCACTCGGCCAAAAACGGTGTATGCGTTTTCTCCTGAATATATTCAGGAGAAAACGCATACGCCCTTTTTGGCCAAGCAAGCAAGCGGGCAATGCAAATCTGCACTACAAAGAAGTATCACTTCCCACTGGTCAAAAGGGACATCCACAAAATGTGTAAAAACCAGAAAGGCAAGACAGGCCCTGGAGAACAGGGAGCCTTGTTATGCTGATGGGCGGGATGTAAATTGCCAACTGCCTCTCTAGAGGAGTACATTGTGTTCCCTAAAACAAGTAAAGAACAGAGCTACAGAGCCAAGGGCACTTCCAGTCTAGGGAATATACCTTGGGAAAACTGAAAATCAATAAGACAGAGCCACCCCAAAATTTAGGGCTGCACTGCTTACAAGGACCTCAACTTGGGTACACCTTAAATATCCCAGGAAATATAAAAATGGTTCAAAAAATTGTGGTACGTACGTACGATGGAATATCCCTCAGCCATGAAATCAATGTCATAAGACCAGTAGCAGCAAAATGGGTAGATTCAGGTACGATGATTCTAAGTGAAATAAGTCACAGAGAAAAAGAAACTTATCATAAGATATCACTTATGAAGATCCTGTAAACATGGCTACACTTGAACTGAGTTAGGAAAGAGAACAGTGTCTCACATTTAGAAAACACTCTTATGCCTGCTTAAGGGGGAAGGAGAGGTGGGGTGATGCATAAACCAGAGTTTGATATAAGCACAGGTACCGTTCCAAAAACCAAATATGGAATAGACAAGACGTACACCGTCCTCAGTGAAAGGGACTCAGAACCCCATATTTCCCGCAGAGGAAAATATCTGACTAGTAAGAATCTTAAAACCTATGTATTGATATGTCTCCGTAAGGGAATCAAGTGTGTCTAGACTGGCATAAACATGGCAGCGAGAATCAGCTCAAACCCACTATAAAAAGGAATTTCAAAAACAAAACAAAAAAACTGGGAAATTCTTTACAATTCATTCAGAGTCTCTGATGAATGCTGGAATGACCCTATCTACAACGACAGCTGGATGTGGCATAAGGAGGGACACTTGGGACTGAGACGATTGGTGAGATTGGGTGAGCAAATGCAGACCCTTTAAAGCAATAATGCATGGCACCCATTCCATGGGTCCGAACTCTCCAGGTTGAAGGGAATATTACTACAGCTATAACAAGTGCGGGAAACCTAGAGAACGGACACACTGTGAATACGAAAGGTTTCTAAAACTCAACGAATAGTCCCTCTCCTGGTGCTCCGGTTTGACTTTCCATCTGCTTTACTATCAACCTCCCAACTTGGAGAGACAGCCCCTTTAACCTCCTGGTTCGCACAGGTTGCCAATTTGGCAGAGGATGAAAGGGATGAAGGAGAACCAATGAGAGAGTAGCTGTTAGGCATTTGGACGGGCACATATCACTGTAATTTCCCGGCAGGAAGAAGAATTAACCAAAGTCTCATCCACCCACTGGGAACCAGTATAGGTCCTGAACCAAAATTTTGGACTTGCGGTCAGCTCACCAAAAACGAGTTGAAAAATGGAGCTCAGGTGCACAGCAATTCACAAACTGGCCGAGTAATAAAGGACAACTATCGTCCAAAAATCTGTTGAGGGAAGGCAACGAGGTGGAGTTGAAAGCGAGGCAGTATAGCAAGAAACAGATTTCAAGAGGTACGTTGGAATCGCCTTTAAAGCACAGGAAGAGGGGCACAACTTCGACAATGATGCACTTGGCCAAAAAAGGCATATGCGTTTTCTCCTGAATATATTCAGGAGAAAACGCATACGGCCTTTTTGGCCAAGCAAGCAAGCGGGAAATGCAAATCTGCACTACAAATGTGTATCACTTCCCACAGGTCAAAAGGGACATCCACAAAATGTGTAAAAACCAGAAAGGCAAGACAGGCCCTGGAGAACAGGGAGCCTTGTTATGCTGATGGGCGGGATGTAAATTGCCAACTGCCTCTCTGGAGGAGTGCATTCTGTTCTCTAAAACAATAAACAACAGAGCTACAGAGCCAAGGGCACTTCCAGTCTAGGGAATATACCTTGGGAAAACTGAAAATCAATAAGACAGAGCCACCCCAATATTTAGGGCTGCACTGCTTACAAGGACCTCAACTTGGGTACACCTTAAATATCCCAGGAAATATAAAAATGGTTCAAAAAATTGTGGTACTTACGTACGATGGAATATACCTCAGCCATGAAATCAATGACATAAGACCAGTAGCAGCAAAATGGGTGGATTCAGGTACGATGATTCTAAGTGAAATAAGTCACACAGAAAAAGAAACTTATCATAAGATATCACTTATGAAGATCCTGTAAACATGGCTACACTTGAACTGAGTTAGGAAAGAGAACAGTGTCTCACATTTAGAAAACACTCTTATGCCTGCTTAAGGGGGAAAGAGAGGTGGGGTGATGCATAAAACCAGAGTTTGATATAAGCACAGGTACCGTTCCAAAAACCAACTATGGAATAGACAAGACCTACACCTTCCTCAGTGAAAGGGACTCAAAACACCATATTTCCCGCAGAGGAAAATATCTGACTAGTAAGAATCTTAAAACCTATGTATTGATATGTCTCCATAAGGGAATCAAGTGTGTCTAGACTGGCATAAACATGGCAGCGAGAATCAGCTCAAACCCACTATAAAAAGGAATTTCAAAAACAAAACAAAAAAACTGGGAAATTCTTTACAATTCCTTCAGGGTCTCTGATGAAACCTGGAATGACCCTATGTACAACGACAGCTGGATGTGGCATAAGGAGGGACACCTGGGACTGAGACGATTGGTGAGATTGGGTGAGCAAATGCAGACCCTTTAAAGCAATAATGCATGGCACCCATTCCATGGGTCCCAACTCTCCAGGTAGAAGGGAATATTACTACAGTTATAACATGTACGGGAAACATAGAGAATGGACAAACTGTGAATACGAAAGGTTTCTAAACCTCAACGAATAGTCCCTCTCCTGGTGCTCCGGTTTGACTTTCCATCTGCTTTACTATCAACCTCCCAACTTGGAGAGACAGCCCCTTTAACCTCCTGGTTCGCACAGGTTGCCAATTTGGCAGAGGATGAAAGGGAAGAGGGAGAACCAATGAGAGAGTAGCTGTTAGGCATTTGGACGGGCACATATCACTGTAATTTCCCGGCAGGAAGAGGTATTAACCAAAGTCTCAGCCACCCACCGGGAACCAGTATAGGTCCTGAACCAAAATTTGGGACTTGCGGTCAGCTCACCTAAAATGAGTTGAAAAATGGAGCTCAGGGGCACAGCAATTCACAAACTGGCCGAGTAATAAAGGACAACTATCGTCCAAAAATCTGTTGAGGGAAGGCAACGAGGCGGACTTGAAAGCGAGGCAGAATAGCAGGAAACAGATTTCAAGAGGTACGTTGGAATCGCCTTTAAAGCACAGGAAGAGGGGCACAACTTCGACAATGATGCACTTGGCCAAAAAGGCGTATGCGTTTTCTCCTGAATATATTCAGGAGAAAACGCATACGCCCTTTTTGGCCAAGCAAGCAAGCGGGCAATGCAAATCTGCCCTACAAAGAAGTATCACTTCCCACCGGTCAAAAGGGACATCCACAAAATGTGTAAAAACCAGAAAGGCAAGACAGGCCCTGGAGAACAGGGAGCCTTGTTATGCTGATGGGCGGGATGTAAATTGCCAACTGCCTCTCTGGAGGAGTGCATTGTGTTCCCTAAAACAAGTAAAGAACAGAGCTACAGAGCCAAGGGCACTTTCAGTCTAGGGAATATACCTTGGGAAAACGGAAAATCAATAAGACAGAGCCACCCCAAAATTTAGGGCTGCACTGCTTACAAGGACCTCAACTTGGGTACACCTTAAATATCCCAGGAAATATAAAAATGGTTCAAAAAATTGTGGTACTTACGTACGATGGAATATACCTCAGCCATGAAATCAATGACATAAGACCAGTAGCAGCAAAATGGGTGGATTCAGGTACGATGATTCTAAGTGAAATAAGTCCCACAGAAAAAGAAACTTATCATAAGATATCACTTATGAAGATCCTGTAAATATGGCTATACTTGAACTGAGTTAGGAAAGAGAACAGTGTCTCACATTTAGAAAACACTCTTATGCGTGCTTAAGGGGGAAAGAGAGGTGGGGTGATGCATAAAACCAGAGTTAGATATAAGCACAGGTACCGTTCCAAAAACCAGCTATGGAATAGACAAGACCTACACCTTCCTCAGTGAAAGGGACTCAAAACCCCATATTTCCCGCAGAGGAATATATCTGACTAGTAAGAATCTTAAAACCTATGTATTGATATGTCTCCGTAAGGGAATCAAGTGTGTCTAGACTGGCATAAACATGGCAGCGAGAATCAGCTCAAACCCACTATAAAAAGGAATTTCAAAAATAAAACAAAACAACTGGGAAATTCTTTACAATTCCTTCAGGGTCTCTGATGAAACCTGGAATGACCCTATCTACAACGACAGCTGGATGTGGCATAAGGCTGGACACTTGGGACTGAGAGGACTGGTGAGATTGGGGGAGAAATGCAGACCCTTTAAAGCAATAATGCATGGCACACATTCCATGGGTCCCAACTCTCCTGGTTGAAGGGAATATTACTACAGTTATAACATGTACGGTAAACCTAGAGAACGGACACACTGTGAATACGAAAGGTTTCTAAACCTCAACGAATACTCCCTCTCCTGGTGCTCCGGTTTGACTTTCCATCTGCTTTCTATCAACCTCCCAACTTGGAGAGACAGCCCCTTTAACCTCCTGGTTCGCACAGGTTGCCAATTTGGCAGAGGATGAAAGGGAAGAGGGAGAGCCAATGAGAGAGTAGCTGTTAGGCATTTGGATGGGCACATATCACTGTAATTTCCCGGCAGGATGAAGAATTAACCAAAGTCTCAGCCACCCACCCGGAACCAGTATAGGTCCTGAACCAAAATTTTGGACCTGTGGTCAGCTCACCAAAAACGAGTTGAAAAATGGAGCTCAGGGGCACAGCAATTCACAATCTGGCCGAGTAATAAAGGACAACTATCGTCCAAAAATCTGTTGAGGGAAGGCAACGAGGCGGACTTGAAAGCGAGGCAGAATAGCAGGAAACAGATTTCAAGAGGTACGTTCGAATCGCCTTTAAAGCACAGGAAGAGGGGCACAACTTCGACAATGATGCACTTGGCCAAAAAGGGCATATGCGTTTTCTCATGAATATATTCAGGAGAAAACGCATATGCCCTTTTTGGCCAAGCAAGCAAGCGGGCAATGCAAATCTGCACTACAAAGAAGTATCACTTCCCACCTGTCAAAAGGGACATCCACAAAATGTGTAAAAACCAGAAAGGCAAGACAGGCCCTGGAGAACAGGGAGCCTTGTTATTCTGATGGGTGGGATGTAAATTGCCAACTGCCTCTCTGGAGGAGTGCATTGTGTTCCCTAAAACAAGTAAGCAACAGAGCTACAGAGCCAAGGGCACTTCCAGTCTAGGGAATATACCTTGGGAAAACTGAAAATCAATAAGACAGAGCCACCCCAAAATTTAGGGCTGCACTGCTTACAAGGACCTCAACTTGGGTACACCTTAAATATCCCAGGAAATATAAAAATGGTTCAAATAATTGTGGTACTTACGTACGATGGAATATCCCTCAGCCATGAAATCAATGACATAAGACCAGTAGCAGCAAAATGGGTGGATTCAGGTACGATGATTCTAAGTGAAATAAGTCACAGAGAAAAAGAAACTTATCATAAGATATCACTTATGAAGATCCTGTAAATATGGCTACACTTGAACTGAGTTAGGAAAGAGAACAGTGTCTCACATTTAGAAAACACTATTATGCGTGCTTAAGGGGGAAAGAGAGGTGGGGTGATGCATAAAACCAGAGTTTGATGTAAGCACAGGTACCGTTCCAAAAACCAACTATGGAATAGACAAGATCTACACCTTCCTCAGTGAAAGGGACTCAAAACCCCATATTTCCCGCAGAGGAATATATCTGACTAGTAAGAATCTTAAAACCTATGTATTGATATGTCTCCATAAGGGAATCAAGTGTGTCTAGACTGGCATAAACATGGCAGCGAGGATCAGCTCAAACCCACTAAAAAAAGGAATTTCAATAACAAAACAAAAAAACTGGGAAATTCTTTACAATTCCTTCAGGGTCTCTGATGAAACCTGGAATGACCCTATCTACAATGACAGCTGGATGTGGCATAAGGCTGGACACATGGGACTGAGAGGATTGGTGAGATTGGGTGAGAAAATGCAGACCCTTTAAAGCAATAATGCATGGCACCCATTCCATGGGTCCCAACTCTCCAGGTTGAAGGGGATATTACTACAGTTATAACATGTACGAGAAACCTAGAGAACGGACACACTGTGAATATGAAAGGTTTCTAAAACTCAACTAATAGTCCCTCTCCTGGTGCTCCGGTTTGACTTTCCATCTGCTTTACTATCAATCTCCCAACTTGGAGAGACAGCCCCTTCAACCTCCTGGTTCACACAGGTTTACAATTTGGCAGAGGATGAAAGGGAAGAGGGAGAACCAATGAGAGAGTAGCTGTTAGGTATTTGGTCGGGCACATATCACTCTAACTTCCCGCAAGGGAGAAGAATTAACCAAAGTCTCAGCCCCCCACCGGGAACCAGTATAGGTCCTGAACCAAAATTTTGGACTTGCGGTCAGCTCACCAAAAACGAGTTGAAAAATGGAGCTCAGGGGCACAGCAATTCACAAACTGGCCGAGTAATAAAGGACAACTATCGTCCAAAAATCTGTTGAGGGAAGGCAACGAGGCGGACTTGAAAGCGAGGCAGAATAGCAGGAAAGAGATTTCAAGAGGTACGTTGGAATCGCCTTTAAAGCACAGGAAGAGGGGCACAACTTCGACAATGATGCACTTGGCCAAAAAGGGCGTATGCGTTTTCTCCTGAATATATTCAGGAGAAAACGCATACGCCCTTTTTGGCCAAGCAAGCAAGCGGGCAATGCAAATGTGCACTACAAAGAAGTATCACTTCCCACCGGTCAAAAGGGACATCCACAAAATGTGTAAAAACCAGAAAGGCAAGACAGGCCCTGGAGAACAGGGAGCCTTGTTATGCTGATGGGCGGGATGTAAATTGCCAACTGCCTCTCTGGAGGAGTGCATTGTGTTCCCTAAAACAAGTAAAGAACAGAGCTACAGAGCCAAGGGCACTTTCAGTCTAGGGAATATACCTTGGGAAAACTGAAAATCAATAAGACAGAGCCACCCCAAAATTTAGGGCTGCACTGCTTACAAGGACCTCAACTTGGGTACACCTTAAATATCCCAGGAAATATAAAAATGGTTAAAAAAATTGTGGTACTTACGTACGATGGAATATCCCTCAACCATGAAATCAATGTCATAAGAACAGTAGCAGCAAAATGGGTAGATTCAGCTACGATGATTGTAAGTGAAATAAGTCACAGAGAAAAAGAAACTTATCATAAGATATCACTTATGAAGATCCTGTAAACATGGCTACACTTGAACTGAGTTAGGAAAGAGAACAGTGTCTCACATTTAGAAAACACTCTTATGCCTGCTTAAGGGGGAAGGAGAGGTGGGGTGATGCATAAACCCAGAGTTTGATATAAGCACAGGTACCGTTCCAAAAACCAACTATGGAATAGACAAGACCTACACCTTCCTCAGTGAAAGGGACTCAAAACCCCATATTTCCCGCCGAGGAATATATCTGACTAGTAAGAATCTTAAAACCTATGTATTGATATGTCTCCGTAAGGGAATCAAGTGTGTCTAGACTGGCATAAACATGGCAGCGAGAATCAGCTCAAACCCACTATAAAAAGGAATTTCAAAAACAAAACAAAAAAACTGGGAAATTCTTTACATTTCCTTCTGGGTCTCTGATGAATCCTGGAATGACCCTATCTACAACCACAGCTGGATGTGGCATAAGGCTGGACACATGGGACTGAGACGATTGGTGAGATTTGGTGAGCAAATGCAGACCCTTTAAAGCAATAATGCATGGCACCCATTCCATGGGTCCCAACTCTCTAGGTTGAAGGGAATATTACTACAGATATAACATGTACTGGAAACCTAGAGAATGGACACACTGTGAATACGAAAGGTTTCTAAAACTCAACGAATAGTCCCTCTCTTGGTGCTCCAGTTTGACTTTCCACCTAATTTACTATCAACCTCCCAACTTGGAGAGACAGCCCCTTTAACCTCCTGGTTCGCACAGGTTGCCAATTTGGCAGAGGATGAAAAGGAAGAGGGAGAACCAATGAGAAATTAGCTGTTAGGCATTTGGACGGGCACATATCACTGTAATTTCCTGGCAGGAAGAAGAATTAACCAAAGTATCAGCCAACCACCGGGAACCAGTATAGGTCCTGAACCAAAATTTTGGACTTGCGGTCAGCTCACAAAAAACGAGTTGAAAAATGGAGCTCAGGGGCACAGCAATTCACAAACTGGCCGAGTAATAAAGGACAACTATCGTCCAAAAATCAGTTGAGGGTAGGCAACGAGGCGGACTTGAAAGCGAGGCAGAATAGCCGGAAACATATTTCAAGAGGTACGTTGGAATCGCCTTTAAAGCACAGGAAGAGGGGCACAACTTCGATAATGATGCACTTGGCCAAAAAGTGTGTATGTGTTTTCTCCTGAATATATTCAGGGGAAAACGCATACGCCCTTTTTGGCCAAGCAAGCAATCGGGCAATGCAAATCTGCACTACAAAGAAGTATCACTTCCCACCGGTCAACAGGGACATCCACAAAATGTGTAATAATCAAAAACGCAAGACAGGCCCTGGAGAACAGGGAGCCTTGTTATGCTGATGGGCGGGATGTAAATTGCCAACTGCCCCTCTGGAGGAGTGCATTGTGTTCTCTAAAACAAGTAAAGAACAGAGCTACAGAGCCAAGGGCACTTCCAGTCTAGGGAATATACCTTGGGAAAACTGAAAATCAATAAGACAGAGCCACCCCAAAATTTAGGGCTGCACTGCTTACAAGGACCTCAACTTGGGTACACCTTAAGTATCCCAGGAAATATAAAAATGGTTCAAAAAATTGTGGTACTTACGTACGATGGAATATCCCTCAGCCATGAAATCAATGTCATAAGACCAGTAGGAGCAAAATGGGTGGATTCAGGTACGATGATTCTAAGTGAAATAAGTCACAGAGAAAAAGAAACTTATCATAAGATATCACTTATGAAGATCCTGTAAACATGGCTACACTTGAACTGAGTTAGGAAAGAGAACAGTGTCTCACATTTAGAAAACACTGTTATGCCTGCTTAAGGGGGAAGGAGAGGTGGGGTGATGCATAAAACCAGACTTTGATATAAGCACAGGTACCGTTCCAAAAACCAACTATGGAATAGACAAGACCTACACCTTCCTCAGTGAAAGGGACTCAAAACCCCATATTTCCCGCCGAGGAATATATCTGACTAGTAAGAATCTTAAAACCTATGTATTGATATGTCTCCGTAAGGGAATCAAGTGTGTCTAGACTGGCATAAACATGGCAGTGAGAATCAGCTCAAACCCACTATAAAAAGGAATTTCAAAACAAAACAAAAAAACTGGGAAATTCTTTACAATTCCTTCAGGGTCTCTGATGAAACCTGGAATGACCCTATCTACAACGACAGCTGGATGTGGCATAAGGCTGGACACTTGGGACTGAGAGGATTGGTGAGTTTGTGTGAGCAAATGCAGACCCTTTAAAGCAATAATGCCTGGCACCCATTCCATTGGTCGCAACTCTCCAGGTTGAAGGGAATATTACTACAGTTATAACATGTACGGGAAACCTAGAGAACAGACACACTGTGAATATGAAAGGTTTCTAAAACTCAACGAATAGATCCTCCCATGGTGCTCCGGTTTGACTTTCCATCTGCTTTACTATCAATCTACCAACTTGGAGAGACAGCCCCTTTAACC
Organism: Hyperoodon ampullatus; assembly: GCF_949752795.1. NCBI lineage: Eukaryota > Metazoa > Chordata > Mammalia > Artiodactyla > Ziphiidae > Hyperoodon > Hyperoodon ampullatus. Next base: position 21,746 of record NW_027641052.1, on the reverse strand, counting down.
TCCTGGTTCGCACAGGTTTCCAATTGGGCAGAGGATGAAAGGGAAGTGGGAGAACCAATGAGAGAGTAGCTGTTAGGCATTTGGACGGGCACATATCACTCTAACTTCCCGGCAGGAAGAAGTATTAACCAAAGTCTCAGCCCCCCACCGGGAACCAGCATATGTCCTGAACCAAAATTTTGGACTTGCGGTCAGCTCACCGAAAACGAGTTGAAAAATGGAGCTCAGGGGCACAGCAATTCACAAACTGGCCGAGTAATAAAGGACAACTATCGTCCAAAAATCTGTTGAGGGAAGGCAACGAGGCGGACTTGAAAGCGAGGCAGAATAGCAGGAAACAGATTTCAGGAGGTACGTTGGAAGCGCCTTTAAAGCACAGGAAGAGGGGCACAACTTCGACAATGATGCACTCGGCCAAAAACGGTGTATGCGTTTTCTCCTGAATATATTCAGGAGAAAACGCATACGCCCTTTTTGGCCAAGCAAGCAAGCGGGCAATGCAAATCTGCACTACAAAGAAGTATCACTTCCCACTGGTCAAAAGGGACATCCACAAAATGTGTAAAAACCAGAAAGGCAAGACAGGCCCTGGAGAACAGGGAGCCTTGTTATGCTGATGGGCGGGATGTAAATTGCCAACTGCCTCTCTAGAGGAGTACATTGTGTTCCCTAAAACAAGTAAAGAACAGAGCTACAGAGCCAAGGGCACTTCCAGTCTAGGGAATATACCTTGGGAAAACTGAAAATCAATAAGACAGAGCCACCCCAAAATTTAGGGCTGCACTGCTTACAAGGACCTCAACTTGGGTACACCTTAAATATCCCAGGAAATATAAAAATGGTTCAAAAAATTGTGGTACGTACGTACGATGGAATATCCCTCAGCCATGAAATCAATGTCATAAGACCAGTAGCAGCAAAATGGGTAGATTCAGGTACGATGATTCTAAGTGAAATAAGTCACAGAGAAAAAGAAACTTATCATAAGATATCACTTATGAAGATCCTGTAAACATGGCTACACTTGAACTGAGTTAGGAAAGAGAACAGTGTCTCACATTTAGAAAACACTCTTATGCCTGCTTAAGGGGGAAGGAGAGGTGGGGTGATGCATAAACCAGAGTTTGATATAAGCACAGGTACCGTTCCAAAAACCAAATATGGAATAGACAAGACGTACACCGTCCTCAGTGAAAGGGACTCAGAACCCCATATTTCCCGCAGAGGAAAATATCTGACTAGTAAGAATCTTAAAACCTATGTATTGATATGTCTCCGTAAGGGAATCAAGTGTGTCTAGACTGGCATAAACATGGCAGCGAGAATCAGCTCAAACCCACTATAAAAAGGAATTTCAAAAACAAAACAAAAAAACTGGGAAATTCTTTACAATTCATTCAGAGTCTCTGATGAATGCTGGAATGACCCTATCTACAACGACAGCTGGATGTGGCATAAGGAGGGACACTTGGGACTGAGACGATTGGTGAGATTGGGTGAGCAAATGCAGACCCTTTAAAGCAATAATGCATGGCACCCATTCCATGGGTCCGAACTCTCCAGGTTGAAGGGAATATTACTACAGCTATAACAAGTGCGGGAAACCTAGAGAACGGACACACTGTGAATACGAAAGGTTTCTAAAACTCAACGAATAGTCCCTCTCCTGGTGCTCCGGTTTGACTTTCCGTCTGCTTTACTATCAACCTCCCAACTTGGAGAGACAGCCCCTTTAACCTCCTGGTTCGCACAGGTTTCCAATTTGGCAGAGGATGAAAGGGAAGAGGGAGAACCAATGAGAGAGTAGCTGTTAGGCATTTGGACGGGCACATATCACTGTAATTTCCGGGCAGGAAGAAGGATTAACCAAAGTCTCAGCCCCCCACCGGGAACCAGCATAGGTCCTGTACCAAAATTTTGGAATTGCGGTCAGCTCACCAAAAACGAGTTGAAAAATGGAGCTCAGGGGTACAGCAATTCACAAACTGGCCGAGTAATAAAGGACAACTATCTTCCAAAAATCTGTTGAGGGAAGGCAACGAGGCGGACTTGAAAGCGAGGCAGAATAGCAGGAAACAGATATCAAGAGGTACGTTGGAATCGCCTTTAAAGCACAGGAAGTGGGGCACAACTTCGACAATGATGCACTTGGCCAAAAAGGGCGTATGCGTTTTCTCCTGAATATATTCAGGAGAAAACGCATACGCCCTTTTTGGCCAAGCAAGCAAGCGGGCAATGCAAATCTGCACTACAAAGAAGTATCACTTCCCACCGGTCAAAAGGGACATCCACAAAATGTGTAAAAACCAGAAAGGCAAGACTGGTCCTGGAGAACAGGGAGCCTTGTTATGCTGATGGACGTGATGTAAATTGCCAACTGCCTCTCTGGAGGAGTGCATTGTGTTCCCTAAAACAAGTAAACAACAGAGCTACAGAGCCAAGGGCACTTCCAGTCTAGGGAATATACCTGGGAAAAACTGAAAATCAATAAGACAGAGCCACCCCAAAATTTAGGGCTGCACTGCTTACAAGGACCTCAACTTGTGTACACATTAAATATCCCAGGAAATATAAAATTGGATCAAAAAATTGTGGTACTTACGTACGATGGAATATCCCTCAGCCATAAAATCAATGTCATAACACCAGTAGCAGCAAATGGGTGGATTCAGGTACGATGATTCTAAGTGAAATAAGTCACAGAGAAAAAGAAACTTATCATAAGATATCACTTATGAAGATCCTGTAAACATGGCTACACTTGAACTGAGTTAGGAAAGAGAACAGTGTCTCACATTTAGAAAACACTCTTATGCCTGCTTAAGGGGGAAGGAGAGGTGGGGTGATGCATAAAACCAGAGTTTGATATAAGCACAGGTACCGTTCCAAAAACCAACTATGGAATAGACAAGACGTACACCTTCCTCAGTGAAAGGGACTCAAAACACCATATTTCCCGCAGAGGAATATATCTGACTAGTGGGAATCTTAAAACCTATGTATTGATATGTCTCCGTAAGGGAATCAAGTGTGTCTAGAATGGCATAAATATGGCAGCGAGAATCAGCTCAAACCCACTATAAAAAGGAATTTCAAAAATAAAACAAAAAAACTGGGAAATTCTTTACAATTCCTTCAGGGTCTCTGATGAAACCTGAAATGACCCTATCTACAATGACAGCTGGATGTGGCATAAGGCTGGACACTTGGGACTGAGAGGATTGGTGAGACTGGGCGAGCAAATGCAGACCCTTTAAAGCAATAATGCATGGCACACGTTCCATGGGTCCCAACTCTCCAGGTTGAAGGGAATATTACTACAGATATAACATGTACGGGAATCCTAGAGAATGGACACACTGTGAATACGAAAGGTTTCTAAAACTCAACGAATAGTCCCTCTCCTTGTGCTCCGGTTTGACTTTCCATCTGCTTTATTATGAACCTCCCAACTTGGAGAGACAGCCCCTTTAACCTCTTGGTTCGCACAGGTTGCCAATTTGGCAGAGGATGAAAGGGAAGAGGGAGAACCAATGAGAGAGTAGCTGTTAGGCATTTGGACGGGCACATATCACTGTAATTTCCCGGCAGGAAGAAGAATTAACCAAAGTCTCAGCCACCCACCGGGAATCAGTATAGATCCTGAACCAAAATTTTGGACTTGCGGTCAGCTCACCAAAAACGAGTTGAAAAATGGAGCTCAGGGGCACAGCCACTCACAAACAGGCCGAGTAATAAAGGAAAACTATCGTCCAAAAATCAGTTGAGGGAAGGCAACGAGGCGGACTTGAAAGCCAGGCAGAATAGCAGGAAACAGATTTCAAGAGGTACGTTGGAATCGCCTTTAAAGCACAGGAAGAGGGGCACAATTTCGACAATGATGCTCTTGGCCAAAAAGGGCGTATGCGTTTTCTCCTGAATATATTCAGGAGAAAACGCATACGCCCTTTTTGGCCAAGCAAGCAAGCGGGCAAAGCAAATCTGCACTACAAAGAAGTATCACTTCCCACTGGTCAAAAGGGACATCCAAAAAATGTGTAAAAACCAGAAAGGCAAGACAGGCCCTGGAGAACAGGGAGCCTTGTTATGCTGATGGGCGGGATGTAAATTGCCAACTGCCTCTCTCGAGGAGTGCATTGTGTTCCCTAAAACAAGTAAACAACAGAGCTACAGAGCCAAGGGCACTTCCAGTCTAGGGAATATACCTGGGAAAAACTGAAAATCAATAAGACAGAGCCACCCCAAAATTTAGGGCTGCACTGCTTACAAGGACCTCAACTTGGGTACACCTTAAATATCCCAGGAAATATAAAAATGGTTCAAAAAATTGTGGTACTTACGTACGATGGAATATCCCTCAGCCATGAAATCAATGTCATAAGACCAGTAGCAGCAAAATGGGTGGATTCAGGTACGATGATTCTAAGTGAAATAAGTCACAGAGAAAAAGAAACTTATCATAAGATATCACTTATGAAGATCCTGGAAACATGGCTACACTTGAACTGAGTTAGGAAAGAGAACACTGTCTCACATTTAGAAAACACTCTTATGCCTGCTTAAGGGGGAAGGAGAGGTGGGGTGATGCATAAAACCAGAGTTTGATATAAGCACAGGTACCGTTCCAAAAACCAACTATGGAATAGACAAGACCTACACCTTCCTCAGTGAAAGGGACTCAAAACACCATATTTCCCGCAGAGGAATATATCTGACTAGTAAGAATCCTAAAACCTATGTATTGATATGTCTCCATAAGGGAATCATGTGTGTCTAGACTGGGATAAATTTGGCAGCGAGAATCAGCTCAAACCCACTATAAAAAGGAATTTCAAAAATAAAACCAAAAAACTGGGAAATTCTTTACAATTCCTTCAGGGTCTCTGATGAAACCTGAAATGACCCTATCTACAATGACAGCTGGATGTGGCATAAGGCTGGACACTTTGGACTGAGAGGATTGGTGAGATTGGGTGAACAAATGCAGACCCTTTAAAGCAAAAATGCATGGCACACGTTCCATGGGTCCCAACTCTCCAGGTTGAAGGGAATATTACTACAGTTATAACATGTACGCGAAACCTAGAGAACGGACACACTGTGAATACGAAAGGTTTCTAAAACTCAACGAATAGTCCCTCTCCTGGTGCTCCGGTTTGACTTTCCATCTTCTTTAGTATCAACCTCCCAACTTGGAGAGACAGCCCCTTTTACCTCCTGGTTCGCACAGGTTGCCAATTTGGCAGAGGATGAAAGGGAAGTGGGAGAACCAATGAGAGAGTAGCTGTTAGGCATTTGGACGGGCACATATCACTCTAACTTCCCGGCAGGAAGAAGAATTCTCCAAAGTCTCAGCCCCCAACCGGGAACCAGCATAGTTCCTGAACCAAAATTTTGGATTTGCGGTCAGCTAACCAAAAACGAGTTGAAAAATGGAGCTCAGGGGCACAGCAATACACAAACTGGCCGAGTAATAAAGGACAACTATCGTCCAAAAATCTGTTGAGGGAAGGCAACGGGGTGGACTTGAAAGCGAGGCAGAATAGCAGGAAACAGGTTTCAAGAGATACGTTGGAATCGCCTTTAAAACACAGGAAGAGGGGCACAACTTCGACAATGATGCACTTGGCCCAAAAGGGCGTATGCGTTTTCTCCTGAATATATTCAGGAGAAAACGCATACGCCCTTTTTGGCCAAGCAAGCAAGCGGGCAATGCAAATCTGCACTACAAAGAAGTATCACCTCCCACCGGTCAAAAGGGACATCCACAAAATGTGTAAAAACCAGAAAGGCAAGACAGGCCCTGGAGAACAGGGAGCCTTGTTATGCTGATGGGCGGGATGTAAATTGCCAACTGCCTCTCTGGAGGAGTGCATTGTGTTCCCTAAAAGAAGTAAACAACAGACCTACAGAGCCAAGGGCACTTCCAGTCTAGGGAATATACCTTGGGAAAACTGAAAATCAATAAGACAGAGCCACCCCAAAATTTAGGGCTGCACTGCTTACAAGGACCTCAACTTGGGTACACCTTAAATATCCCAGGAAATATAAAAATGGTTCAAAAAATTGTGGTACTTACGTACGATGGAATATCCCTCAGCCATGAAATCAATGTCATAAGACCAGTAGCAGCAAAATGGGTGGATTCAGCTACGATGATTCTAAGTGAAATAAGTCACACAGAAAAAGAAACTTATCATATGATATCAGTTATGAAGATCCTGTAAACATGGCTACACTTGAACTGAGTTAGGAAAGAGAACAGTGTCTCACATTTAGAAAACACTCTTATGCCTGCTTAAGGGGGAAGGAGAGGTGAGGTGATGCATAAAACCAGAGTTTGATATAAGCACAGGTACCGTTCCAAAAACCAACTATAGAATAGCCAAAACCTACACCTTCCTCAGTGAAAGGGACTCAAAACACCATATTTCCCGCAGAGGAATATATCTGACTAGTAAGAATCTTAAAACCTATGTATTGATATGTCTCCATAAGGGAATCAAGTGTGTCTAGACTGGCATAAACATGGCAGCGAGAATCAGCTCAAACCCACTATAAAAAGGAATTTCAAAACCAAAACAAAAAAACTGGGAAATTCTTTACAATTCCTTCAGGGTCAATGATGAAACCTGGAATGACCCTATCTACAACGACAGCTGGATGTGGCATAAGGCTGGACACTTGGGACTGAGGGGATTGGTGAGATTGGGTGAGCAAATGCAGACCCTTTAAAGAAATAATGCATGGCACCCATTCCATGGTTCCGAACTCTCCAGGTTGAAGGGAATATTACTACAGTTATAACATGTACGGGAAACCTAGAGAACGGACACACTGTGAATACGAAAGGTTTCTAAAACTCAACGAATAGTCCCTCTCCTGGTTCTCCGGTTTGAATTTCCACCTGCTTTACTATCAAACTCCCAACTTGGAGAGACAGCCACTTTAACCTCCTGGTTCGCACAGGTTGCCAATTTGGCAGAGGATGAAAGGGAAGAGGGAGAACCAATGAGAGAGTAGCTGTTAGGCATTTGGACGGGCACATATCACTGTAATTTCCCGGCAGGAAGAAGAATTAACCAAAGTCTCAGCCACCCACCGGGAACCAGTATAGGTCCTGAACCAAAATTTGGGACTTGCGGTGAGCTCACCAAAAACGAGTTGAAAAATGGAGCTCAGGGGCACAGCAATTCACAAACTGGCCGAGTAATAAAGGACAACTATCGTCCAAAAATCTGTTGAGGGAAGGCAACGAGGCGGACTTGAAAGCGAGGCAGAAGAGCAGGAAACAGATTTCAAGAGGTACGTTGGAATCGCCTTTAAAGCACAGGAAGAGGGGCACAACTTCGACAATGATGCACTTGGCCAAAAAGGGCGTATGCGTTTTCTCCTGAATATATTCAGGAGAAAACGCATACGCCCTTTTTGGCCAAGCAAGCAAGCGGGCAATGCAAATCTGCACTACAAAGAAGTATCACTTCCCACCGGTCAAAAGGGACATCCATAAAATGTGTAAAAACCAGAAAGGCAAGACAGGCCCTGGAGAACAGGGAGCCTTGTTATGCTGATGGGCGGGATGTAAATTGCCAACTGCCTCTCTGGAGGAGTGCATTGTGTTCCCTAAAACAAGTAAACAACAGAGCTACAGAGCCAAGGGCACTTCCAGTCTAGGGAATATACCTTGGGAAAACTGAAAATCAATAAGACAGAGCCACCCCAAAATTTAGGGCTGCACTGCTTACAAGGACCTCAACTTGGGTACACCTTAAATATCCCAGGAAATATAAAAATGGTTCAAAAAATTGTGGTACTTACGTACGATGGAATATCCCTCAGCCATGAAATCAATGTCATAAGACCAGTAGCAGCAAAATGGTTGGATTCAGGTACGATGATTCTAAGTGAAATAAGTCACACAGAAAAAGAAACTTATCATAAGATATCACTTATGAAGATCCTGTAAACATGGCTACACTTGAACTGAGTTAGGAAAGAGAACAGTGTCTCACATTTAGAAAACACTCTTATGCCTGCTTAAGGGGGAAGGAGAGGTGGGGTGATTCATAAAACCAGAGTTTGATATAAGCACAGGTACCGTTCCAAAAACCAACTATGGAATAGACAAGACCTACACCTTCCTCAGTGAAAGGGACTCAAAACATCATATTTCCCGCAGAGGAATATATCTGACTAGTAAGAATCTTAAAACCTATGTATTGATATGTCTCCGTAAGGGAATCAAGTGTGTCTAGACTGGCATAAACATGGCAGCGAGAATCAGCTCAAACCCACTATAAAAAGGAATTTCAAAAACAAAACAAAAAAACTGGGAAATTCTTTACAATTCCTTCAGAATCTCTGATGAAACCTGGAATGACCCTATCTACAACGTCACCTGGATGTGGCAATAAGGCTGGACACTTGGGACTGAGAGGGTTGGTGAGATTGGGTGAGCAAATGCAGACCCTTTAAAGCAATAATGCATGGCACCCATTCCATGGGTCCCAACTCTCCAGGTTGAAGGGAATATTACTACAGTTATAACATGTACGGGAAACCTAGAGAACGGACACACTGTGAATACCAAAGGTTTCTAAAACTCAACGAATAGTCCCTCTCCTGGTGCTCCGGTTTGACTTTCCATCTGCTTTACTATGAACCTCCCAACTTGGAGAGACAGCCCATTTAACCTCCTGGTTCACACAGGTTGCCAATTTGGCAGAGGATGAAAGGGAAGAGGGAGAACCAATGATAGAGTAGCTGTTAGGCATTTGGATGGGCACATATCACTGTAATTTCCCGGCACGATGAAGAATTAACCAAAGTCTCAGCCACCCACCGGGAACCAGTATAGGTCCTGAACCAAAATTTTGGACCTGTGGTCAGCTCACCAAAAACGAGTTGAAAAATGGAGCTCAGGGGCACAGCAATTCACAAACTGGCGGAGTAATAAAGGACAACTATCGTCCAAAAATCCGTTGAGGGAAGGCAACGAGGCGGACTTGAAAGCGAGGCAGAATAGCAGGAAACAGATTTCAAGAGGTACGTTGGAATAGCCTTTAAAGCACAGGAAGAGGGGCACAACTTCGAGAATGATGCACTTGGCCAAAAAGGGCGTATGCGTTTTCTCCTGAATATATTCAGGAGAAAACGCATACGCCCTTTATGACCAAGCAAGCAAGCGGGCAATGCAAATCTGCACTACAAAGAAGTATCACTTCCCACCGGTCAAAAGGGACATCCCCAAAATGTGTAAAAACCAGAAAGGCAAGACAGGCCCTGGAGAACAGGGAGCCTTTTTATGCTGATGGGCGGGATGTAAATTGCCAACTGCCTCTCTGGAGGAGTGCATTGTGTTCCCTAAAACAAGTAAAGAACAGAGCTACAGAGCCAAGGGCACTTCCAGTCTAGGGAATATACCTTGGGAAAACTGAAAATCAATAAGACAGAGCCACCCCAAAATTTAGGGCTGCACTGCTTACAAGGACCTCAACTTGGGTACACCTTAAATAAGCCAGGAAATATAAAAATGGTTAAAAAAATTGTGGTACTTACGTACGATGGAATATACCTCAGCCATGAAATCAATGACATAAGACCAGTAGCAGCAAAATGGGTGGATTCAGGTACGATGATTCTAAGTGAAATAAGTCACACAGAAAAAGAAACTTATCATAAGATATCACTTATGAAGATCCTGTAAACATGGCTACACTTGAACTGAGTTAGGAAAGAGAACAGTGTCTCACATTTAGAAAACACTCTTATGCCTGCTTAAGGGGGAAGGAGAGGTGGGGTGATGCATAAAACCAGAGTTTGATATAAGCACAGGTACCGTTCCAAAAACCAACTATGGAATAGACAAGACCTACACCTTCCTCAGTGAAAGGGACTCAAAACCCCATATTTGCCGCAGAGGAATATATCTGACTAGTAAGAATCTTAAAACCTATGGATTGATATGTCTCCGTAAGGGAATCAAGTGTGTCTAGATTGGCATAAACATGGCAGCGAGAATCAGCTCAAACCCACTATAAAAAGGAATTTCAAAAACAAAACAAAAAAACTGGGAAATTCTTTACAATTCCTTCAGGGTCTCTGATGAAACCTGGAATGACCCTATCTACAACTACAGCTGGATGTGGCATAAGGCTGGACACTTGGGACTGAGAGGATTGGTGAGATTGGGTGAGCAAATGCAGACCCTTTAAAGCAATAATGCATGGCACCCATTCCATGGGTCCGAACTCTCCAGGTTGAAGGGAATATTACTACAGCTATAACAAGTGCGGGAAACCTAGAGAACGGACACACTGTGAATACGAAAGGTTTCTAAAACTCAACGAATAGTCCCTCTCCTGGTGCTCCGGTTTGACTTTCCGTCTGCTTTACTATCAACCTCCCAACTTGGAGAGACAGCCCCTTTAACATCCTGGTTCGCACAGGTTTCCAATTTGGCAGAGGATGAAAGGGAAGAGGGAGAACCAATGAGAGAGTAGCTGTTAGGCATTTGGACGGGCACATATCACTGTAATTTCCGGGCAGGAAGAAGGATTAACCAAAGTCTCAGCCCCCCACCGGGAACCAGCATAGGTCCTGTACCAAAATTTTGGAATTGCGGTCAGCTCACCAAAAACGAGTTGAAAAATGGAGCTCAGGGGTACAGCAATTCACAAACTGGCCGAGTAATAAAGGACAACTATCTTCCAAAAATCTGTTGAGGGAAGGCAACGAGGCGGACTTGAAAGCGAGGCAGAATAGCAGGAAACAGATATCAAGAGGTACGTTGGAATCGCCTTTAAAGCACAGGAAGAGGGGCACAACTTCGACAATGATGCACTTGGCCAAAAAGGGCGTATGCGTTTTCTCCTGAATATATTCAGGAGAAAACGCATACGCCCTTTTTGGCCAAGCAAGCAAGCGGGCAATGCAAATCTGCACTACAAAGAAGTATCACTTCCCACCGGTCAAAAGCGACATCCACAAAATGTGTAAAAACCAGAAAGGCAAGACTGGTCCTGGAGAACAGGGAGCCTTGTTATGCTGATGGACGTGATGTAAATTGCCAACTGCCTCTCTGGAGGAGTGCATTGTGTTCCCTAAAACAAGTAAACAACAGAGATACAGAGCCAAGGGCACTTCCAGTCTAGGGAATATACCTGGGAAAAACTGAAAATCAATAAGACAGAGCCACCCCAAAATTTAGGGCTGCACTGCTTACAAGGACCTCAACTTGGGTACACCTTAAATATCCCAGGAAATATAAAATTGGATCAAAAAATTGTGGTACTTACGTACGATGGAATATCCCTCAGCCATAAAATCAATGTCATAACACCAGTAGCAGCAAATGGGTGGATTCAGGTACGATGATTCTAAGTGAAATAAGTCACAGAGAAAAAGAAACTTATCATAAGATATCACTTATGAAGATCCTGTAAACATGGCTACACTTGAACTGAGTTAGGAAAGAGAACAGTGTCTCACATTTAGAAAACACTCTTATGCCTGCTTAAGGGGGAAGGAGAGGTGGGGTGATGCATAAAACCAGAGTTTGATATAAGCACAGGTACCGTTCCAAAAACCAACTATGGAATAGACAAGACCTACACCTTCCTCAGTGAAAGGGACTCAAAACACCATATTTCCAGCAGAGGAATATATCTGACTAGTGGGAATCTTAAAACCTATGTATTGATATGTCTCCGTAAGGGAATCAAGTGTGTCTAGAATGGCATAAATATGGCAGCGAGAATCAGCTCAAACCCACTATAAAAAGGAATTTCAAAAACAAAACAAAAAAACTGGGAAATTCTTTACAATTCCTTCAGGGTCTCTGATGAAACCTGAAATGACCCTATCTACAATGACAGCTGGATGTGGCATAAGGCTGGACACTTGGGACTGAGAGGATTGGTGAGACTGGGCGAGCAAATGCAGACCCTTTAAAGCAATAATGCATGGCACACGTTCCATGGGTCCCAACTCTCCAGGTTGAAGGGAATATTACTACAGATATAACATGTACGGGAATCCTAGAGAATGGACACACTGTGAATACGAAAGGTTTCTAAAACTCAACGAATAGTCCCTCTCCTTGTGCTCCGGTTTGACTTTCCATCTGCTTTATTATGAACCTCCCAACTTGGAGAGACAGCCCCTTTAACCTCTTGGTTCGCACAGGTTGCCAATTTGGCAGAGGATGAAAGGGAAGAGGGAGAACCAATGAGAGAGTAGCTGTTAGGCATTTGGACGGGCACATATCACTGTAATTTCCCGGCAGGAAGAAGAATTAACCAAAGTCTCAGCCACCCACCGGGAATCAGTATAGATCCTGAACCAAAATTTTGGACTTGCGGTCAGCTCACCAAAAACGAGTTGAAAAATGGAGCTCAGGGGCACAGCCACTCACAAACAGGCCGAGTAATAAAGGACAACTATAGTCCAAAAATCTGTTGAGGGAAGGCAACGAGGCGGACTTGAAAGCCAGGCAGAATAGCAGGAAACAGATTTCAAGAGGTACGTTGGAATCGCCTTTAAAGCACAGGAAGAGGGGCACAATTTCGACAATGATGCTCTTGGCCAAAAAGGGCGTATGCATTTTCTCCTGAATATATTCAGGAGAAAACGCATACGCCCTTTTTGGCCAAGCAAGCAAGCGGGCAAAGCAAATCTGCACTACAAAGAAGTATCATTTCCCACCGGTCAAAAGGGACATCCACAAAATGTGTAAAAACCAGAAAGGCAAGACAGGCCCTGGAGAACAGGGAGCCTTGTTATGCTGATGGGCGGGATGTAAATTGCCAACTGCCTCTCTCGAGGAGTGCATTGTGTTCCCTAAAACAAGTAAAGAACAGAGCTACAGAGCCAAGGGCACTTCCAGTCTAGGGAATATACCTTGGGAAAACTGAAAATCAATAAGACAGAGCCACCCCAAAATTTAGGGCTGCACTGCTTACAAGGACCTCAACTTGGGTACACCTTAAATAAGCCAGGAAATATAAAAATGGTTAAAAAAATTGTGGTACTTACGTACGATGGAATATACCTCAGCCATGAAATCAATGACATAAGACCAGTAGCAGCAAAATGGGTGGATTCAGGTACGATGATTCTAAGTGAAATAAGTCACACAGAAAAAGAAACTTATCATAAGATATCACTTATGAAGATCCTGTAAACATGGCTACACTTGAACTGAGTTAGGAAAGAGAACAGTGTCTCACATTTAGAAAACACTCTTATGCCTGCTTAAGGGGGAAGGAGAGGTGGGGTGATGCATAAAACCAGAGTTTGATATAAGCACAGGTACCGTTCCAAAAACCAACTATGGAATAGACAAGACCTACACCTTCCTCAGTGAAAGGGACTCAAAACCCCATATTTGCCGCAGAGGAATATATCTGACTAGTAAGAATCTTAAAACCTATGGATTGATATGTCTCCGTAAGGGAATCAAGTGTGTCTAGATTGGCATAAACATGGCAGCGAGAATCAGCTCAAACCCACTATAAAAAGGAATTTCAAAAACAAAACAAAAAAACTGGGAAATTCTTTACAATTCCTTCAGGGTCTCTGATGAAACCTGGAATGACCCTATCTACAACTACAGCTGGATGTGGCATAAGGCTGGACACTTGGGACTGAGAGGATTGGTGAGATTGGGTGAGCAAATGCAGACCCTTTAAAGCAATAATGCATGGCACCCATTCCATGGGTCCGAACTCTCCAGGTTGAAGGGAATATTACTACAGCTATAACAAGTGCGGGAAACCTAGAGAACGGACACACTGTGAATACGAAAGGTTTCTAAAACTCAACGAATAGTCCCTCTCCTGGTGCTCCGGTTTGACTTTCCGTCTGCTTTACTATCAACCTCCCAACTTGGAGAGACAGCCCCTTTAACATCCTGGTTCGCACAGGTTTCCAATTTGGCAGAGGATGAAAGGGAAGAGGGAGAACCAATGAGAGAGTAGCTGTTAGGCATTTGGACGGGCACATATCACTGTAATTTCCGGGCAGGAAGAAGGATTAACCAAAGTCTCAGCCCCCCCACCGGGAACCAGCATAGGTCCTGTACCAAAATTTTGGAATTGCGGTCAGCTCACCAAAAACGAGTTGAAAAATGGAGCTCAGGGGCACAGCAATACACAAACTAGCCGAGTAGTAAAGGACAATTATCGTCCAAAAATCTGTTGAGGGAAGGCAACGAGGCGGACTTGAAAGCGAGGCAGAATAGCAGGAAACAGATTTCAAGAGGTACGTTGGAATCGCCTTAAAGCACAGGAAGAGGGGCACAACTTCGACAATGATGCACTTGGCCAAAAAGGGCGTATGTGTTTTCTCCTGAATATATTCAGGAGCAAACGCATACGCCCTTTTTGGCCAAGCAAGCAAGCGGGCAATGCAAATCTGCACTACAAAGAAGTATCACTTCCCACCGGTCAAAAGGGACATCCACAAAATGTGTAAAAACCAGAAAGGCAAGACTGGCCCTGGAGAACAGGGATCCTTGTTATGCTGATGGGCAGGATGTAAATTGCCAACAGCCTCTCTGGAGGAGTGCATTGTGTTCCCTAAAACAAGTAAATAACAGAGCTACTGAGCCAAGGGCACTTCCAGTCTAGGGAATATACCTTGGGAAAACTGAAAATCAATAAGACAGAGCCACCCCAAAATTTAGGGCTGCACTGCTTACAAGGACCTCAACTTGGGTACACCTTAAATATCCCAGGAAATATAAAAATGGTTCAAAAAATTGTGGTACTTACGTACGATGGAATATCCCTCAGCCATGAAATCAATGTCATAAGACCAGTAGCAGCAAAATGGGTGGATTCAGCTACGATGATTCTAAGTGAAATAAGTCACACAGAAAAAGAAACTTATCATAAGATATCAGTTATGAAGATCCTGTAAACATGGCTACACTTGAACTGAGTTAGGAAAGAGAACAGTGTCTCACATTTAGAAAACACTCTTATGCCTGCTTAAGGGGGAAGGAGAGGTGAGGTGATGCATAAAACCAGAGTTTGATATAAGCACAGGTACCGTTCCAAAAACCAACTATAGAATAGCCAAAACCTACACCTTCCTCAGTGAAAGGGACTCAAAACACCATATTTCCCGCAGAGGAATATATCTGACTAGTAAGAATCTTAAAACCTATGTATTGATATGTCTCCATAAGGGAATCAAGTGTGTCTAGACTGGCATAAACATGGCAGCGAGAATCAGCTCAAACCCACTATAAAAAGGAATTTCAAAACCAAAACAAAAAAACTGGGAAATTCTTTACAATTCCTTCAGGGTCAATGATGAAACCTGGAATGACCCTATCTACAACGACAGCTGGATGTGGCATAAGGCTGGACACTTGGGACTGAGGGGATTGGTGAGATTGGGTGAGCAAATGCAGACCCTTTAAAGCAATAATGCATGGCACCCATTCCATGGTTCCGAACTCTCCAGGTTGAAGGGAATATTACTACAGTTATAACATGTACAGGAAACCTAGAGAACGGACACACTGTGAATACGAAAGGTTTCTAAAACTCAACGAATAGTCCCTCTCCTGGTTCTCCGGTTTGAATTTCCACCTGCTTTACTATCAAACTCCCAACTTGGAGAGACAGCCACTTTAACCTCCTGGTTCGCACAGGTTGCCAATTTGGCAGAGGATGAAAGGGAAGAGGGAGAACCAATGAGAGAGTAGCTGTTAGGCATTTGGACGGGCACATATCACTGTAATTTCCCGGCAGGAAGAAGAATTAACCAAAGTCTCAGCCACCCACCGGGAACCAGTATAGGTCCTGAACCAAAATTTGGGACTTGCGGTCAGCTCACCAAAAACGAGTTGAAAAATGGAGCTCAGGGGCACAGCAATTCACAAACTGGCCGAGTAATAAAGGACAACTATCGTCCAAAAATCTGTTGAGGGAAGGCAACGAGGCGCACTTGAAAGCGAGGCAGAATAGCAGGAAACAGATTTCAAGAGGTACGTTGGAATCGCCTTTAAAGCACAGGAAGAGGGGCACAACTTCGACAATGATGCACTTGGCCAAAAAGGGCGTATGCGTTTTCTCCTGAATATATTCAGGAGAAAACGCATACGCCCTTTTTGGCCAAGCAAGCAAGCGGGCAATGCAAATCTGCACTACAAAGAAGTATCACTTCCCACCGGTCAAAAGGGACATCCATAAAATGTGTAAAAACCAGAAAGGCAAGACAGGCCCTGGAGAACAGGGAGCCTTGTTATGCTGATGGGCGGGATGTAAATTGCCAACTGCCTCTCTGGAGGAGTGCATTGTGTTCCCTAAAACAAGTAAACAACAGAGCTACAGAGCCAAGGGCACTTCCAGTCTAGGGAATATACCTTGGGAAAACTGAAAATCAATAAGACAGAGCCACCCCAAAATTTAGGGCTGCACTGCTTACAAGGACCTCAACTTGGGTACACCTTAAATATCCCAGGAAATATAAAAATGGTTCAAAAAATTGTGGTACTTACGTACGATGGAATATCCCTCAGCCATGAAATCAATGTCATAAGACGAGTAGCAGCAAAATGGTTGGATTCAGGTATGATGATTCTAAGTGAAATAAGTCACACAGAAAAAGAAACTAATCATAAGATATCACTTATGAAGATCCTGTAAACATGGCTACACTTGAACTGAGTTAGGAAAGAGAACAGTGTCTCACATTTAGAAAACACTCTTATGCCTGCTTAAGGGGGAAGGAGAGGTGGGGTGATTCATAAAACCAGAGTTTGATATAAGCACAGGTACCGTTCCAAAAACCAACTATGGAATAGACAAGACCTACACCTTCCTCAGTGAAAGGGACTCAAAACATCATATTTCCCGCAGAGGAATATATCTGACTAGTAAGAATCTTAAAACCTATGTATTGATATGTCTCCGTAAGGGAATCAAGTGTGTCTAGACTGGCATAAACATGGCAGCGAGAATCAGCTCAAACCCACTATAAAAAGGAATTTCAAAAACAAAACAAAAAAACTGGGAAATTCTTTACAATTCCTTCAGAATCTCTGATGAAACCTGGAATGACCCTATCTACAACGTCACCTGGATGTGGCATAAGGCTGGACACTTGGGACTGAGAGGGTTGGTGAGATTGGGTGAGCAAATGCAGACCCTTTAAAGCAATAATGCATGGCACCCATTCCATGGGTCCCAACTCTCCAGGTTGAAGGGAATATTACTACAGTTATAACATGTACGGGAAACCTAGAGAACGGACACACTGTGAATACCAAAGGTTTCTAAAACTCAACGAATAGTCCCTCTCCTGGTGCTCCGGTTTGACTTTCCATCTGCTTTACTATGAACCTCCCAACTTGGAGAGACAGCCCATTTAACCTCCTGGTTCACACAGGTTGCCAATTTGGCAGAGGATGAAAGGGAAGAGGGAGAACCAATGATAGAGTAGCTGTTAGGCATTTGGATGGGCACATATCACTGTAATTTCCCGGCACGATGAAGAATTAACCAAAGTCTCAGCCACCCACCGGGAACCAGTATAGGTCCTGAACCAAAATTTTGGACCTGTGGTCAGCTCACCAAAAACGAGTTGAAAAATGGAGCTCAGGGGCACAGCAATTCACAAACTGGCGGAGTAATAAAGGACAACTATCGTCCAAAAATCCGTTGAGGGAAGGCAACGAGGCGGACTTGAAAGCGAGGCAGAATAGCAGGAAACAGATTTCAAGAGGTACGTTGGAATAGCCTTTAAAGCACAGGAAGAGGGGCACAACTTCGAGAATGATGCACTTGGCCAAAAAGGGCGTATGCGTTTTCTCCTGAATATATTCAGGAGAAAACGCATACGCCCTTTATGACCAAGCAAGCAAGCGGGCAATGCAAATCTGCACTACAAAGAAGTATCACTTCCCACCGGTCAAAAGGGACATCCCCAAAATGTGTAAAAACCAGAAAGGCAAGACAGGCCCTGGAGAACAGGGAGCCTTTTTATGCTGATGGGCGGGATGTAAATTGCCAACTGCCTCTCTGGAGGAGTGCATTGTGTTCCCTAAAACAAGTAAAGAACAGAGCTACAGAGCCAAGGGCACTTCCAGTCTAGGGAATATACCTTGGGAAAACTGAAAATCAATAAGACAGAGCCACCCCAAAATTTAGGGCTGCACTGCTTACAAGGACCTCAACTTGGGTACACCTTAAATAAGCCAGGAAATATAAAAATGGTTAAAAAAATTGTGGTACTTACGTACGATGGAATATACCTCAGCCATGAAATCAATGACATAAGACCAGTAGCAGCAAAATGGGTGGATTCAGGTACGATGATTCTAAGTGAAATAAGTCACACAGAAAAAGAAACTTATCATAAGATATCACTTATGAAGATCCTGTAAACATGGCTACACTTGAACTGAGTTAGGAAAGAGAACAGTGTCTCACATTTAGAAAACACTCTTATGCCTGCTTAAGGGGGAAGGAGAGGTGGGGTGATGCATAAAACCAGAGTTTGATATAAGCACAGGTACCGTTCCAAAAACCAACTATGGAATAGACAAGACCTACACCTTCCTCAGTGAAAGGGACTCAAAACCCCATATTTGCCGCAGAGGAATATATCTGACTAGTAAGAATCTTAAAACCTATGGATTGATATGTCTCCGTAAGGGAATCAAGTGTGTCTAGATTGGCATAAACATGGCAGCGAGAATCAGCTCAAACCCACTATAAAAAGGAATTTCAAAAACAAAACAAAAAAACTGGGAAATTCTTTACAATTCCTTCAGGGTCTCTGATGAAACCTGGAATGACCCTATCTACAACTACAGCTGGATGTGGCATAAGGCTGGACACTTGGGACTGAGAGGATTGGTGAGATTGGGTGAGCAAATGCAGACCCTTTAAAGCAATAATGCATGGCACCCATTCCATGGGTCCGAACTCTCCAGGTTGAAGGGAATATTACTACAGCTATAACAAGTGCGGGAAACCTAGAGAACGGACACACTGTGAATACGAAAGGTTTCTAAAACTCAACGAATAGTCCCTCTCCTGGTGCTCCGGTTTGACTTTCCGTCTGCTTTACTATCAACCTCCCAACTTGGAGAGACAGCCCCTTTAACATCCTGGTTCGCACAGGTTTCCAATTTGGCAGAGGATGAAAGGGAAGAGGGAGAACCAATGAGAGAGTAGCTGTTAGGCATTTGGACGGGCACATATCACTGTAATTTCCGGGCAGGAAGAAGGATTAACCAAAGTCTCAGCCCCCCACCGGGAACCAGCATAGGTCCTGTACCAAAATTTTGGAATTGCGGTCAGCTCACCAAAAACGAGTTGAAAAATGGAGCTCAGGGGTACAGCAATTCACAAACTGGCCGAGTAATAAAGGACAACTATCTTCCAAAAATCTGTTGAGGGAAGGCAACGAGGCGGACTTGAAAGCGAGGCAGAATAGCAGGAAACAGATATCAAGAGGTACGTTGGAATCGCCTTTAAAGCACAGGAAGAGGGGCACAACTTCGACAATGATGCACTTGGCCAAAAAGGGCGTATGCGTTTTCTCCTGAATATATTCAGGAGAAAACGCATACGCCCTTTTTGGCCAAGCAAGCAAGCGGGCAATGCAAATCTGCACTACAAAGAAGTATCACTTCCCACCGGTCAAAAGGGACATCCACAAAATGTGTAAAAACCAGAAAGGCAAGACTGGTCCTGGAGAACAGGGAGCCTTGTTATGCTGATGGACCGTGATGTAAATTGCCAACTGCCTCTCTGAGGAGTGCATTGTGTTCCCTAAAACAAGTAAACAACAGAGCTACAGAGCCAAGGGCACTTCCAGTCTAGGGAATATACCTGGGAAAAACTGAAAATCAATAAGACAGAGCCACCCCAAAATTTAGGGCTGCACTGCTTACAAGGACCTCAACTTGGGTACACCTTAAATATCCCAGGAAATATAAAATTGGATGCAAAAAATTGTGGTACTTACGTACGATGGAATATCCCTCAGCCATAAAATCAATGTCATAACACCAGTAGCAGCAAATGGGTGGATTCAGGTACGATGATTCTAAGTGAAATAAGTCACAGAGAAAAAGAAACTTATCATAAGATATCACTTATGAAGATCCTGTAAACATGGCCACTTGAACTGAGTTTGGAAAGAGAACAGTGTCTCACATTTAGAAAACACTCTTATACCTGCTTAAGGGGGAAGGAGAGGTGGGGTGATGCATAAAACCAGAGTTTGATATAAGCACAGGTACCGTTCCAAAAACCAACTATGGAATAGACAAGACCTACACCTTCCTCAGTGAAAGGGACTCAAAACCCCATATTTCCCGCAGAGGAATATATCTGACTAGTAAGAATCTTAAAACCTATGTATTGATATGTCTCCGTAAGGGAATCAAGTGTGTCTACACTGGCATAAACATGGCAGCGAGAATCAGCTCAAACCCACTATAAAAAGGAATTTCAAAAACAAAACAAAAAAACTGGGAAATTCTTTACAATTCCTTCAGGGTCTCTGATGAAACCTGGAATGACCCTATCTACAATGACAGCTGGATGTGGCATAAGGCTGGACACTTGGGACTGAGAGGATTGGTGAGATTGGGTGAGCAAATGCAGACCCTTTAAAGCAATAATGCATGGCACACATTCCATGGGTCCCAACTCTAGAGGTTGAAGGGAATATTACTACAGATATAACATGTACGGGAATCCTAGAGAACGGACACACTGTGAATACGAAAGGTTTCTAAAACTCAACGAATAGTCCCTCTCCTGGTACTCCGGTTTGACTTTCCTTCTGCTTTACTATCAAACTCGCAACTTGGAGAGACAGCCCCTTTAACCTCCTGGTTCGCACAGGTTGCCAATTTGGCAGAGGATGAAAGGGAAGAGGGAGAACCAATGATAGAGTAGCTGTTAGGCATTTGGATGGGCACATATCACTGTAATTTCCCGGCAGGATGAAGAATTAACCAAAGTCTCAGCCACCCACCGGGAACCAGTATAGGTCCTGAACCAAAATTTTGGACCTGTGGTCAGCTCACCAAAAACGAGTTGAAAAATGGAGCTCAGGGGCACAGCAATTCACAAACTGGCGGAGTAATAGAGTACAACTATCGTCCAAAAATCCGTTGAGGGAAGGCAACGAGGCGGACTTGAATGCGAGGCAGAATAGCAGGAAACAGATTTCAAGAGGTACGTTGGAATAGCCTTTAAAGCACAGGAAGAGGGGCACAACTTCGACAATGATGCACTTGGCCAAAAAGGGCGTATGCGTTTTCTCCTGAATATATTCAGGAGAAAACGCATACGCCCTTTATGACCAAGCAAGCAAGCGGGCAATGAAAATCTGCACTACAAAGAAGTATCACTTCCCACCGGTCAAAAGGGACATCCCCAAAATGTGTAAAAACCAGAAAGGCAAGAAAGGCCCTGGAAAACAGGGAGCCTTGTTATGCTGATGGGCGGGATGTAAATTGCCAACTGCCTCTCTGGAGGAGTGCATTGTGTTCCCTAAAACAAGAAAAGAACAGAGCTACAGAGCCAAGGGCACTTCGAGTCTAGGGAATATACCTTGGGAAAACTGAAAATCAATAAGACAGAGCCACCCCAAAATTTAGGGCTGCACTGCTTACAAGGACCTCAACTTGGGTACACCTTAAATAAGCCAGGAAATATAAAAATGGTTCAAAAAATTGTGGTACTTACGTACGATGGAATATCCCT